>NW_027421687.1:0-52271 GCF_009905375.1 Apium graveolens
ATTGGGTGTTATTAAGGGAAATGGAAACTCGTGACAACCCGGATCCCCGACCCCGGATTTGGGGGTGTTACATAGGGTCTTAATATAATGGTGTCTATTCAACTTCTATCTCTTTTGTGGATGTCTAGTAGAATGGTACTCGTGCAACGAAAAATGCGTTTATCAGTTTCGTGTTATCTGATTAGTGTCATCACCATCACATGCTAAGGTTAAGAATGAAAAGGCTATTGAATGAAGTATTTAATGAAGTTAGAATCCCATGTTTGTCATATATAGTAATTCAACCTCAATTCTCTTAGTTAATATTATTTAGTATAATCTTTTAGTTTAATCAAAACCCAATTTGTTATTTGTTTTAGCATTGAGCGATAACCATACATTGTTGCATATGTGCATAAATTGAACTTAACCTAAACTAGTCTCTGTGGGAACGAATCTGATTTATATCTTATACTACTTGCAAACGCGTATACGTGCGTGAATATTAGGGCGTGTTTTCGCCCTAACAAGTTTTTGGCGCCGATGCCGGGGACTCGGTGTTAATTTTTAATTTATGTGATTGTCATCAGTGGTCATTAAAGTTCACTGACTCGGACTCTTTTACTATCACGGTTTATTTGTTTGTGTTTCAGGTACTCATTACAATGGGAGATCCAGCAGCACGAACGAAAGCCTTGATGGATTTTTCTCAACCCAAGATCAATGACATTCAATCTAGCATTGTCAGGCCAGCTATCACAGCTAATACCTTTGAGATCAAGCCTGGCATAATTCAATGGGTACAGAATTCAGTCCAGTTTGGGGGTTCTCCAACGGAAGATCCCAATACGCATATTAGGGATTTCATAGAGATCTGCGACACCTTCAGGTTCAATGGTGTTTATGAAGATGCTATTAAGCTAAAACTTTTCCCATTCTCTCTGAGAGACTAGGCTAAGAGCTGGTTACACTCTCTACTAGCTGGTTCGATTGCTACTTGGGAAGATCTTGCTCAAAAGTTTCTCACCAAATTCTTCCCTATGGCGAAGACAGCTGCATTCAGAAACGCTATTACTCAATTTGCGCAACAAATGGGAAAATCTTTGTGTGAAGCTTGGGAGAGCTACAAGGAGATGCTTAGGAAGTGTCCTCATCATGGAATGCCTGATTGGATGATCATCAATTGTTTTTACAATGGGTTGGGAGCACAGTCCAGACCCCTGCTCGATGCAGCAGCAGGTGGAGCATTATGGGCAAAGAGCTATGAGGAAGCTTATGATCTAATTAAACTGATGGTTGCTAATGAATATCAGTATCCAACCCAGAGATGTCCACAGGGTAAGGTAGCAGGAGTTCTTGAAGTGGATACAGCTACGGCTATCACTGCTCAACTAAAGGCGTTGTCTATAAAGATCGATTCTCTGGCTAACTATGGTGTTAAGAAGATAATTAGTGTTTGTGAGCTATGTGCAGGTTCGCATGCGACGGAGCAATGCGCTATATCTAGTGAATTAGCTCTGTTTATGAGCAACTTCTAGTGATCGCAGCAACTAGTTCCAGACACTTATCATCCTGACAACTGGAATCATCCTAACTTCAGCTGGAGCAATAATTAAAATGCGATGCAACAGCCGTTTCAGCAGTTTAGAAATAAGCTATTCAACCCTCCTGGTTTTTAGCAACAAATTACACCAAAACAACAAACTCTTGGTGCATGTCTATCTTCGAATGAATAATCTGAATTGGAGGAGTTGCGGATTATGTACAAAAACCGGGCTCTTATATGCCAAAGCCAGGTTGTTTCTATCAAGACTCTGGAGAACCAAATAGGGAAAATTGCTAATACCTTATTGAATCGACCACCAAGAACGCTTCCTAGTGATACAGAAACAAATCCAGGCAAGAGGGAAGTTGAAGAATAGGTGAACGCCATCACCTTAAGGTCTGGAAAGGTCGCAAGCCCCCAAATTCAGCAAGACGAAGAGCCTGAAAAATCTCAAGTTTTAGAAAATACAGTTGTGGCTGAAGAAGAAGTGCAGAAGGAAGCAGAGGTGGAACCAAGGACGACTACTATGGAACACACTCCTCCTGAGGATAATATAGGGGAGAAACATATCTATCCTCCACCTCCTTTTCCTAGAGGCTGCAGAAGAAAAAGCTGGACAAGCAGTTTGAGAAGTTTCTGGAGGTGTTCAAGAAAATTCATATCAACATACCTTTCGCTGAAGCTCTTGAACAGATGCCTAGCTATTCTAAATTTTTGAAAGGTATTCCCTCTCAGAAAGTGAAGCTTGATGACTTAGAGACTGTTGCTCTAACGGAGGAATGCAGTGTTGTACTGCAACAGAAGTTGCCTCCGAAGCTTAAAGATCCTGGAAGCTTCACTATTTTTTGCACCATCGAAAACTTGTCGTTCGACAAGTATTTATGTGATTTAGGAGCTAGCATCAATATGATGCCCTTATCTATCTTTAAGAAGCTTGGTCTGCCTGATCCGAAACCAACATACATGTCATTGCAACTAGCTGACCGTTTCATCACTTATCCACGAGGTATAGTGGAGGATGTCTTGGTCAAGGTGGATAAACTCTTCTTCCCTACTGACTTTATAATTCTTGACTTCGACGAAGATAATAAGATTCCCATTATCTTGGGAAGACCATTCTTGGCTATAGGCCAAACTATGATCGATGTGCAAAAAGGAGAGCTTTCGATGAAGGTTTACGATCAAAAGGTCACTTTTAATATGTTCAAGGAAATAAAGTTACCCACAGCTAAAGAGGAGTGCTTTAAAGTGGAGTGGCTCGACTCTGTAGTAAATTCAGAGCTTGAGCAATTGCCAAAGTCAGAGACCTTAGAGAGATCCTTAATGGGGAAATCATTTATTGATGATAAGGAATAAGCAGAGCAACTGCAGGTTTTGAATGCACCTTCGTGGATGAGGAAGTTGGATATGCCATTCGATTCTCTTGGGTTAGCAGAGCTGAAAATTTATCGGGAGCGTTTTGAACCATTTATTCAAGAAGCTCCCACACTTGAGCTCAACCAAAAGCCAGATCACTTGAGTTATTCATTCTTAGGTGCACCCCATGATAAGGGGTTGGGATATATTTTTGATGATGTAGAGAGTGGCTGGACCGATCTTCCAATGCCTACAGAGAGTTCTTCTCATGTGCAGCAGGTAGTTGATAGGAATGGTGTTGGTGATGAGCAGTACAGGCGAGTAATTAGGCCTATGGAGGCCATGCACGACATTCACCATCGTTTTGTTGCAGATTTGACACAGGCTTTGGGTACTGTTGTCCGAGACACTGGTGGCGAGGTTGATTGGCCACCTGATCCTCCACCCGAAGAGGGTGACTCTCCTGCTAATTAGGTATGCCTGAAATCCTTATTATTACCTTCAATGACGACATTGAAAAATTTTAAGTTTGGGGGTGATAATGTTAGGATTAGTAGTGTGTGTCCATATAGATTCATATTGTATATTTAGTTGTAGTTCATTCGTATTGTTGCATGATTGTTCATTTAGGACATATTTTTTTGTTTTTAAGTGATTTCATATAGTTGTATTTGCATGCATATTTAGCATGATCCATTAAGATGAACTATGATATTTGATAAGTTGATGTTGATTTAAGTGTAGTAATGACGAATAGAGGGATGTTTAAGTCCTAATGAATTGATTTACATGCCAGAAACAAATATTTTCATAAAGTCTTATAGGGTTGCTTTTAATCTAGTTCATGATCATACTTGTTTGTTGTTGAGATTTAATCACTTGGTTATATTTAGAATTTGTGATATTCTCGTAATGACGTAAAAACACTGATTTTTTTATCTGGAGAAAAACTTGGATTTCATTGCTAGTTATTGTAAGGCTAGGCGTCAAATGGCTAGTAGCCGGCTCATATTTTTATGAGTAGTCTAGGGTTGAATGAGATAAAGCGAAACGCACTCATTCAGAAAAGAAAAAAAAGAAAAAAAAAAGAAAAAAAAAGAAAAAAAAGAAAAAAAAATTATGAGTTTATGCATAATTGATCAAGAGTGAGCTCTTTAATACTCGAGTTATTAAGTTCTAGGGGACTTTGTGCCTAGTGACCTAAGCCTTTTATAGTCTGGGATCTGCCAACCTAACGCTCGCTACATGGGTATTATTGCATAAGTCTTTTGGGACCTCATTCATTGCGCGGTCAAATAAGCATCTTTGTTATGTGTTCAAAAATAGTGTGAATCCTTGTATAACTCTAGTAGAAAGGAGGTGTTGTGAGTCATAATACGTTTATTTTCTATTCTGTTTATAAACTTTTGATTGTTTCGTGATAGATAAGTTATGGTTATTGATCTAGTATCGAGAGATATCTGTTAAGCATTCCACACACGCACGTTTCTGGTTTGTGAGTTGGTTTGTGGGATTTATTCGAGCTCTGTTTAAGTCATTGCATTCTTAGAGGCATTGGCTTATTCATTTGGTTATGGTTATTCTGAGAGGATCGATTGCATTATCATGTAGTTACATTCACGTAGTTGCATTCATGCATTAGGTTTGTTTTGTAGTTCTGAGTCTGTTTATGCTTGAGGACAAGCATCGATTCAAGTTTGGGGGTGTGATAAGTGGATTTTATATCCACTTGGAACGCTTTATTACAAGCTTAAGTTGGTATTTTGGACTCAAGTTGTTGGTATTTTGATGTGTTTTTGTGTTATTGTATTTCAGGTATCAATTAAAGGAAGAAAGGAGCTTTTAAAGGAAATATGATAAAATGTGATCAGATTTGGAAGCCAAGACCATTTTCAAGTTGTATAGAATCTCGTTAGCTTCGCGTGGGCAGTTGAATCGCCTAATTCTGACGAGTAGAACTCAAGTTATGGCCAAAACAAGATTCATCAGAATTTTTCCAGACAGGCTTTAGGCGCCCGCCTGCTGGAGTGCCGCACGGCCGCGCGCTGATGCGCGGCTGACTTCGCTGATTTTACTGAAAAAGCCTTTTTGAGTGGAATTTGACGGTTTTAAGGGTCCAAGTCCAATATGGGCTTATATATACTTAAAAAAGGGTTTTCATCATCCGGGAAGATTGGGATACCAAGGAGAAGGCCTAAAAGCACAGAACAACTCTGAAAAAGAAGATGTTGTTTTCAACTTGTGATTCTTTGAATTAGTTGTAACTTTAGATGCTCGTTTTCATTCTTGTTGAACCTAGATCTCGTTTATTCATATTTTAATTATTATTCAGTTTATTAAGACCTTGTTTATACCATGCTTTCATTGGAACCCATGGTGACGATGAGTTCGATTATGAACTAATCGTTATTATGGGATTCTAGCGGATTTACTTATGGATTTCAATAGTTAATTGTTTTGATATCTTGGTGTGTGGTGATTGATTGATATCCTAGTATTGATTGTGTTTATCCATCTTATGTGCGTAGCTAACATATAAGATAGTTTGTTAATCTCTTTTGAAGTGACAGTGTATCTTGAGATTTAGAACTTGCCATGCTAGCATAGGTTCATGTATTGTATGTATGCATGATTAGTGGGTAACTCTAACCATTTTACTTGTCCTATGTAATCATTATGGATAACTTATGCTTAAATCGTTATGTTGTCAAATTCTGTAGACATATAGGGTCTCGATATAATTGGTGCCCATTCATCTTCTATCTCTTTTGTGGATGTCTGGTAGAATGGTACTCATGCAACGAAAGTTGGCGTTTATCAGTTTCGTGTTATCTGATTAGTGTCATCACCATCATATGCTAAGTTTAAGAATGAAAAAATTATTGAATGAAGTATTTAATGAAGTTAGAATCCCATATTTGTCATATATAGTAATTCAACCTCAATTCTCTTAGTTATTGTTATTTAGTATAATCTCTTAGTTTAATCAAAACCCAATTTGTTATTTGTCTTAGCATTGAGCGATAACCATACATTGTTGCATAGGTGCATAAATTGAACTTAACCTAAACCAGTCTCTATGGGAACGAATCTAATTTATATCTTATACTACTTGTGAACGCGTATAATTGTGTGAATATTAGCGCTTGTTTTCGCCCTAACAGTGATTGGGCCATACTCTTCCGTAGGCCTTTTTGCAAAGTATCAGATGGTAGACCTGGTAGCATTAGGCTAACTGATGAGGAGGAGGTGGCCTATCAAGCCCTCATTTCAGATGACGGAAAATCAGACACTTGGACCCTTTTAGTGGAGTTCTTGTTGAAGAAAGTTGGTCTCTCTCGGGCCAGTGATAAGGGTAACTTTATCTGCGCAACCATTTCATTTCTTCTTTTTTTTTGCAACTTTATTACTTCCAGAACTTTAACACTTTTCTTCTTCTTCTTTCAGCTTGCAAGGCCATTAACAACATCAACAGGCCTAAGGAAGGAGAATCTGGCCTCCAGAAGAGTGCCAAGCTGAATAAAGACCCCAGGAGCAAGCCTGATGCTCCTTCCTTTCTTAGGCCCCACATCCCGGTGGTGGAGCTGGGGGATGATGTGGATCCGCCACTTAAGGCACACTCTTTTAGGCCCAACTGGGGCTTTAAGAGGATGGATACGGTGGTTGGATACACCAAACATGCCAAGGACTGGTCGTATCACTCTATCACTCCCCACGACTCCACTGATATTGACACGGGGAATGACATTGAGTTTATTGAGCTTCTGGGTTCTCAGGCCCAAGCTACGGTAATATCCCTTTCTTTTCTCTTCAAATTCTAACTTTCCTATTTTTATAAACTTGTGCTAAATCATGTTTCTTTGTGCAGAGAAACACCTACTTCCAGGTGGCCCTTCATCAGGCTAGATCCTGGAAGGGGAATTCAGATGAGTTTGAGAGGGAGATGGAGAAATGGAAGGAGATAGCCGAGGTCCTGGGGAAGAAGCTGGAGACGAAGGGGGAGGAGCTGTCTAAGGCTCATTCCGAGCTGGTTAAGCTTAGGAGCGATAAGGAAACCATCATTGATAATTACATGGATTCTGATAAATTCAAGAATCTCATGGAGATTCATGATGAGGGTCTTTATTCCCTACAATTTACCCAGGGATGGGATGCGACCGTGAAGGCGGTTTCTGAGAGGCATTCGGGCTTAGTTGATCCTAAGGACTTTATAAGTCATGAGCAGCCTGAGATGGAGGATATCTTTGATGCCCTCTTTGACTCCCCCCATCCTGATGATCGCATCCTGAATCCCAGCGCTACCTCACCTCCTGCTTCTCCCGCGAAGGATGCTGAGAAGGAAGGTGCTGAGAAGGAGTAGGGGAAAGAAGGCTCCAACGTGGAGGAGTAGTTTCCTTATATTTGTTGTCTTTATTCATAACTTATTGTATCCTGAACGCGTTTGTACTCAAAACTTGTTACCCTTCGGGGTTTATTTATGCTATTTTCTTCTTCATATCCTTTCCCTTTAATTTTTCAGCACTTTTTTTAAGTATTAGGCTTTTAAGGAGGACGTTCAATAACTTATACTACTTGGTCCTTTGAGTTGTGCAGCAAGCACTCCATATGATGGAAGAATCCTTGAAGTCTTCTTCTTTTAATGATCAAAGCATGATTTTTGTTCAAATCACACAAAGTATTATCACAACTTCAATGTCCAAAGGTTGAAATAATTTCAAACTTATTAATATAAAGTCTGGTTCTCCAAAACTTTACATGGTATGGGTTCGACCCTTAACAATCATGAATTAAAATGTAAATCCTACTGGAATTAGAATATAAAATCCTACACAAGCAAAGCTTTAAGGTGCTTTTTAACCTTTTTACCACTATAGCATGCATAGGCTATAGGTAGTAAACTTTCAGGTTTTGAGCATGCCAAGTCTGAGGAACTTCTTCTCCTTCCATGGTCTCCAGTTTATAAGTTCCTCTTCCTTGAACGCTCCTAACCTTATATGGCCCTTCCCGATTTGGGGCGATCTTTTCTTTATGCCCTACTACAGAGGCTTCCACTTTTCTAAGGACCAAATCTCCTTGCCTGAAGAATCTTTCCTTAACCCTTAGGTTGTTGTAGAACGAAGCTTTTTTCTGATATTCCACTACCTTCGCATTTGCCTCATCTCGTACTTCATCAATTAGATCCAAGGCTAATCTTTGCCCTTCCTAATTTTCTTCAGCGTGAAAGGCTTGGATCCTGGGAGACGAATGTGATATCTCCACGGGAACAACCGCTTCTTCCCCATATGCCAACATAAAAGGAATGGCTCCGGTAGTGACTCTACAATTAGTTTTGTAAGCCCAAAGTATTGGGAGTATTTCGTCCACCCAATTATTCCTAGATTTTCGATCCTCTTCTTTAGTTCATCCAGGATTATTCGATTCGCCACTTCCGCTTGCCCATTGGATTGTGGGTGAGCCACGGAGGTAAACCGCAACTCAATTTCATTCTTCTCACAATACTTCTTGAATTTCTCATTGTTGAACTGCGTTCCATTATCGGTAACTAGGATACGGGGAAATCCATATCAGCACATGATATTTTCCCATATGAATTGTGCAACCTGTTTAGTTGTGATCTTGGCCAAAGGCTTGGCTTCATTCCATTTAATAAAGTAATCAATGGCTACAATTAGGAACTTTCTTTGTGTCTTGGCCATGGGAAAAGGCCCAAGTATATCCATTCCCCATATAGCAAAGGGGATGGGAGAGTTAATGGAAGTCAACATCTCGGGGGGTTGTCGAATAATAGGTGTGTGTTTCTGACAACGATCACACTTCTTCACATATTCTCTGGCATCAACTATCATCTCTGGACAATAGAAGCCTAAATGGGTTATCTTATGAGCCAGTGCTCTGCCCCCCAAATGTTTCCCACAGATACCTTCATGTACTTCTTCAAGATCCAAGCGTGCCTCATTGGGCCTGAGACATCTTAAGTAAGGAACCACATAAGATCTTTTGTACAAAATCCCGTCGATCAAGGAGTACCTCAGTGTTCGAACAACCAACTTTTATGCTTCATTCACAACGTTTGGCATCCAAGCTGTTTGAATATGGGCCTTAATAGGATCTATCCATGACGTCCCCATCTCTATAGGAGCTACAAGCTTAACATCAATGCTCCGTGTTCTCAAAACACAGAAGTATACTTTGAAGCAAACTTTGACAACGCATCTGCCTTAGCATTTTCCTCCCTTAGGATATGCTCAACATGGCATTCATCGAATTGAGTCATCACAGACCTTACTAGGCAGACATTCTTAGCCATTGTATCATCCCTCGCCTCAAACTCTCCATTGACCTGGGATATGACAAACTTCGAGTCCCCACAGACTTTTATGTTCTTGACTCTTAGTGTCCCTGCTAGGCCGAGACCAGCTATTAGGGCTTCATATTCTGCTTCAGTATTCGTAGTTGGGAAGTCTAGCTTCATAGTATATTCAATCAAAAATCCATCAGGGCTTTGAAAAACGAGCCCCACTCCACTTGAATTTATTTTTGATGCCCTATCAAAATAGAGAACCCAATATTCCTTTTCCTTAACATCCTTCTCTTTGTCCCCTTTATCACCTTCTGTGTTTGGAGGTATAGTATCTTCCTGCCCCCCGACTTCTTGGTTGGGTATGGTACATTCTATCATGAAGTCGACCAATGCCTGGGCTTTTATTGCCGTTCATGGCTTGTACTTGATGTCAAATTCTCCTAACTCTATTGCCCACTTAATCAGCCTCCCACTAGCCTTGGGACAATGAATAATATTTCTCAATGGTTGATTTGTTAACACTTCAATCGTATGAGCTCGTAAGTAAGGTCGCAACTTCCTTGAGGCCATTACCAAGGCTAAAGCAAACTTCTCAATGGTTGAATAGTTCAACTCAGCTCCGTGCAGGATTTTGCTAACATAGTATACGAGTTTATGGACTTGAAGTTCCTCCTCGACCAATACAGCAATTTCTTTTCTTCAAGATGAGATTTGCACATCGAACATGGAAATCACAAAATGGATATCAATTTGATATTGATATTCCGAATTAAATTCTACTAAAGAAAATGATAAATTATATATACGGAGATACCTATTTGTGGACCGTTTTATTAGTGAGAAATATTTGATGTAAGATTATCGATTGTTCCAATACCCAGAGCTTTTATTCCAAGTTTATAATCACTTGTTCATCCCATACTTATTTATTCTTCTTTTAGTTTGATATCCAAATAGCCAAAACATTGATTTTCATTCTTTCTTTGGCTATGATGTTGGGATTTTGTGCTAGTAGTTTGAAACTGGCTAGCTATATATGTCATTATGAGTAACTAGTTAATTGTTCTAGTTAGTTAAAATTTTAACTATACAATGAAAATCTAGCTAATCCTCCGAGCTACTTGTGTGACAAACTAATTGAGCTGGTCATTTTGCTCAGTTGGTTGTTAATACTTCTTAAAATCGGCTAGTTATCGTTTCACTAGTTCAGTTTTTTCAATCAAATTGTTTAGCGAATTTACAATGCATTTTATATGCAGTGATGTAGAATGATGAAATTTTCAACAGATAACTTAATTGAGACCTAATCAGGTCGTTCGCTAAACTAGAATTCTTATCTAGTTTTGACAAACTTGGTGTCGCTTGGATATTTTATTATTCATTCATATAACGAAGATTCGTTCAAAATCATAAATAACTGAACAACAAACGACTTCATTTTTTTATCTATCACGGAGTAAGATTCCTTTTTCAGATTGACATTATTAATAAGACCTTATTGGTTGAATTTCTCGTCAATAAAATTATTCAAATTTTCCTTTTATTATTCAAGAGGAAAAGTTTTCGTTCAATTTAGGAATCTTATTAAGATTGTCTGTATAATATTTGTATCAAGCAATCATTGCTTTATATTATCATAATACCATGAGAAGAACAAGCCCAGTGCTAACATAGCTATTGGTTTGGACTATGAGGTTGATGCATCTCACAAGTAAAGTAATGTTGATAAGGGAAATGAAAGTGTGAACAAAGAAGTTCACGTGGTACTCAAAAAGATGAATGCACCCTTATTCAAAGATTGTGAGGTGAAATTCAATGAATAGGAGCTTATCATCAGGTAAGAAATTGTAGATGAAGATGAAGAAAAGAAGAATCCCAAATCCACTCTCAGTACTGAATGTGAGAAGAAGCCTGAAGCAAGTCCAGTTATCAACACCATTAAGTGAGATCAAGAATGAAAGCACTAGAAAAAAAGAACAGAAATGGAAAGATAGGTTTCAATAAATGTAACAATTATGCTTATGTTTTAGATGCTCCCAGAAAGCAGTTTTAAAGATGTGGCTCAACAAATCATCTAACCTAACTTTGTAAAAGTATTGTTGGTGAGCCAATGTATGGAGCTTGCAAATACAATGAGGCTCAAACAAATGACCTCTACTCTTTTTGTAACAAGTTTTATTGCATTCCGTGTAATACGAAAGTTATGACCAGCTGTCATAAGTTGAGAAAGGATCTAAAGGAAGTTAACTTTAGATCTGTGATCAAAGAAGAAAATGTAATAAAACTAAGAATGTTATTTTTTTAATGTTCAAGTTCTACTTCTGATAACTCTATCAAGAAGAAGAGAGTGCCCAACACTGCTTGGGTAGATAAACACATTTAAACCTCATTGTGCCCAACACTGCTTGACACCCATCTCTACAACATCCATATCTCCATCTACTCCTTCCACCACTTCAACTCTTCAAGTTCAAGCTTTACAAGGCCAAATCAATGAACTACAGGCATCTAATGCATCTCTCACAGCTCACATCTTTGGTCAAAATCCAACAATAAGACATCAAGTCCTTGATCGACTCCAAAAAATATTTTCAAATGCAGGCAGGTATGTCTTTGGGATCTATCACTTGTGCTTTGAAGGTCCCTCTACAAGAAACTCCTCAAATGCTATCAATATTTGTATTCAGTAATTGTATTACTTGAGTCTGTAAAAATGTTTAGTAGATTAGACTAGGAGATTTTTCTATAAACAGTTTTCAAGCTAAGGAATAAATTTTGAAATAAGGTCAAATCCTGATCATGCCTCAGAGAAAAGTGTAGCAGCTTGGAGTTGAATAATGTTGTTCTAGGAAAAATGTTCTAAGTCAAGATATGGACAAGTCACAGATCAAGGGATATCGAGAAGTCCAAAATGAATTGTAGAGAAGTCTTAAGAGATATTAACAAGTCATTTCTGCATGAAGAGATCTCAAAAATCGACCAGTCAAATGAAGATGTAGACTACTGGAGATATCGACAAGTCAATACCTCATGTAGAGATCTCAGAGATATCGACAAGTCAAAATATGTAGGTAGAGATCTCAGAGATATCGACAAGTCGGTTCTTCATGTAGAGTTCCCCAATATGTCGACAAATCAAATCTTCATATGGAGAACTCAAGATATCGACAAGTCAAAAGCCTAGATCGAGAACTACAGATGTCGAAAAGTTACCCTACATATCGAGAACTAGAGACCTCGACAAGTCATTTACATATTTCGAGAACTCGAGATATCGATAAGTCATTTTACTTATCGATATGCCACTTCTCTACAGAATAAAAAGAGACCTCGACATACTATCTCAAATTCAAAGTACAGACAAGTTCAAGATTCAAGATTATCAGTCAACAAACAATTATTTCACTGAATTAGAAAGACTACAAAAGTAGCTTGAATAACACAAAATCAAGGGCCAAGATTTACTGGACAAAGGATGGTCACAGACCTGCAAGATTCTGCACAGATTTGCTAACACCAGAAAAGGAAATAGACAAGGTTGCTTTAGAAATTGATTTAGTACATTTTTGTAATAACTCGAATTTTTTAGACTTTATAAAATGTTTAATGAATAGTAACCCTGACAAACAGGGAAAATGTTTTAGCCCACACTACGTTGTGCATGAGAAAATGAGTTTCTGAGTCGATAACATGATTATACGTGCCAAATGAGTGTATGTAATCGCTACTCCCTCTGTCCCATTGAATTCTATACATTACTTTTTGGTATTTTTTCTATGCTTCTTTAAAAATAACTCCTTTATATTTTTTTTAAAAAAAATTCTAAATAAAAATTTTATGTTTAAACTTTTATTCAAAAAAGAAAATTTAAAAAAAATATTACAAAACTATACTTTATAGAAGCCTCGAAATGTGTGCAAACCGTACACGTATGCAACCGAATGGGATGAAGGTAGTATTAGTTTTCAAAAAAAACGAACTTTGAAAAAACGATCGTATCTATGAACCATCAAGGATTATGGGAATCATAATATAATTACAAATTTAAAATCCTACAAATTCAAATCCAAGAATGATACTTCAAAACATAAAGAATGTATAAGAAAGGATTTACACCGTGAACCAATTACAAGAATTTATTACGAAAACGAATAAGCGATCGAGCGAACGCGTAAACGAATAAATAAATGTATTAAACCAAGCTAACTATACTAGCTAACTAGAGTAAGAAACTAACCATGTTCAAGTAACCAAATAGTAACCTAGACTAGATAGAATGGTAACCAAAAAGCTAGTAATAGTAAATCTAGAATCTAAACCAAGTAGAATAGCTTGCAACCTAGGATGGCTAGCCAAGATATTCATGGATTTAGTATTACTAGGAGATATAAAAATCATATCTCACAAATGTTTCAAGAGAAGAATTTCCGAGAAGCAACAAAAACTCTCTCTTCTCTCCCTTCTTCACTCCATTCGGCTTCATGAAGAAAAACAAGGAAATCAGAACTCAAACACCCACTTATAGCCATGGAAAAATTCTACAAATAAATCCCAAGATTCATACATCCTAAAATAAGGTAAGATAAATTTTTGAGCTCATTCTATTAAGTTTTTATGGGTGAAATAAATTCAAGAAAAGTGATAATGAATAGTAACTTTTCCAGGTTTCTTGATTTTTATGGATTGATTTAGGTTCCTTAAACTCAACCAAGTATCCCCAAGACTCCACCATCATCAAGAACACATCACAATATTTCAATAAAGGTATAAATCTTTGACCAATCTTTATGTAAGCTTTAAGCTTCAAGAAACTTTGAAATCCTAGTTATAAACCTAGTTTTAGTGGTTGATTTGCTATTATCTTGATGTTTAGTTAATTAGTTTTAAGGTCAATGATTGTTGCCTCAAGAACATGATGTTCTTGAGAGGAGTTAGTGTTGAGATGATTATTTGGTGGTTGTTGATGATGGTATAATGATTTAAGACGTAAATAAAACTCGAATTGTAATTGTAACCTCGTTAAAACGAACAAAACTCAACTTAAAAATGCTGCAGAAGTTCCCGAAGGTATAAAATGTAGTTTCTTGAAAACTAACACTTGAATATGATAGAAAATGTTATAAGGATCGTTTAGGCTCTTGAATATCTTGATTTTGATTTACGGATCAAAAGTTATGACCGTTTTAGTAAAAGTGAATTATGCGACAAAAACTGTTACGAATTTTGAACTTTGGGAATAGAAATGATCGACTTAAAAATATTCGAAAATCATGAAATTTTTACAGAGAGTAATAAATATATTTTATTAACTTCTATAAAAATTTCAAGTAAAAATAAGGAATTTTCAATTTTATAAAAATGTCGGAGCCGAGATCGCGTGATTAGAAAACCATTAAGAATTGTAAACGGAGTTGAGGACCGAAATGTAAAGGCATAAACGAACATAAAGGATTTCGAAAAGAAAGCGAACATGATAAGAACGTGTGCTTAAAGTAATAATAAGAGTAAAATGAGTTGCGGGAACAATTAATAAGTAGCGCGTATGTACGAGTCGCTATAAATAAGAACGGAATCTAACGAAATGATATATGTTTATGATTATAGATTTCCGAGCGGACCCTAGAGCATCCTCCACCTCGAAGTACCCAGGAAATTTTACGAACCGAACTCCATATACTGTTGTGTTGTAAAAGGATTTTTTTACTGTCTTTTGCATAAATGCCATATTTGCCATGATATTAAGTATTTGAGTTTTCACATAAATAGCGATTGTACATTCTTGAAGGGTCGTATATTCTTCGTGTGATACGATGTATATATGTCATAGAATATTTTAGCGCCACCATGAGCGTGATGTATGATTAATAGACCGAGAGTCGTTCGGATTTTATAGGAAAACCTGGGAGTCATTTCGGAGATGTTTTGGACGATTAAAAGTCTGTACTTGTTTTATTCCAAGGGACTCGATGTTCACTTGCGAAATATTAAAATACCTAGAATTTATTTAAAATGATTTCCAAAGATTGTATTTCCTCAACTATATTTGATTATTCGAATAATGAACAAATTTTTAGTTATTCATTAAATATAAGGAGAAATACTCTTCAACGATTATTTATTTCAAAATCGATTAAGTATATTACTAAAGATTACTTTAATATTTAAACATAAATTAATTGAGGAATATTCTTTCAAATATTCTTTTAAATTATATAATTATTTGAGGTTTAATTATTTAATAATTATTATTTAATTATTAAATATTTATATAATAATTTAAAATGATTTAAAAATCATAAGACCTATTTTAAAAATACTTTCTGAATTTCAGAAAGTCATTCGAATACTTTTAAATTGTCGAAAGTTATTATCTTGACTTATTTTAAATATTCTAAATACAGTTTCAAAAGAAACTCCCCCTTATTTAATTATCTGTTGACAACGATCAACTCACATCCTTAGAACTTCCTCCGAAAAATTCTCGGAAGTACATATATATACATACTGATAAGATGAGCTATTTCTATCAACAAGCAAAATGCTTGGGGAACTTCGATGTGGTTCGAGTTCTCGAGATATGATAGGATTCTTTTAAGGACTTGGAGGGGTAGACTCTAGTACTATGTGTACTAGGGAGACTACCAAAGATACCGCAGGAGAAGGTATTCTGTGTACTCAAGAACTTGTGAAGTATGTGTATACCCAAAATGGGACACGTAGCCCGAATGCGGCAAGGGTGACAATCGGAGTACGAAGGTGTCGTCCTTCTACTAGTAGAAAAGGTTACTATTTCCATATTACGACTGATCATCGTATGCGGTGGCTCCAGTGATTGTCCTAAATTCTTCCAATTGGAATTGTGATGCAATATCGTAACCCAAGCCTAGGTGCTGGGTTTACCATTAAGGTATTCGCAGGATAATAAGTCCACAAAAAATTGTTTTCTAAAGAAGGTGTGTATCACCGAGGAAAAGTATTTTTGAATAAACATATTTATCGTATATGGAAATTATGCATGATTTACTTATACAGTCTTTTTATACTGTACATTATTATGCTGGGCATTATAGCTCACACTTGTTTTCTTAAATTGACACAACACAACAGTGAATCAAGATGCCTATCATGAAATTCACGTCCAAGAAATGGGAAGGAAACAGCCAGTTGTTCCGTAGGATGTTTGGTGTTGTACCTCAGGTAGACCGAATAAGCTGGATTGGTTTTCAGTTATTTTTTATCCGGCTTATTTATAAGTATGACTTATGTAAGATAATAAATAAGAAACATATATTTTGCCGACATTCTAACCTTACATAAAGGTTATTTTCCGCGGTAAGACTTAACCACTTTTGGGATTGTAATAATTATCACTTTGTGGATTGATATACTCTAGTAATGAATGGTTCATTTCCAAGATAATAACATGTAAGTGTGTGTGTGTTGATAAGTGTAGGGTCATAAAGGTGTGAGTATTTTTATATTGTGGTACGAGATAAGTGTTATACATGATTCAAGATGGCGTGGCCTCCTAGATCCCTGACCCCGGATTTTGAGGCGCCACAAAATTGGCATCAGAGCCTTAGGTTATAAAATCTTGGAAATGATAGGACATAAAATACGTAGACATAAGAATAATAATAATTAATTAGAACTCAAGTCGAGTTCGTCATTAGACTACATGGGTAGTCTTGACAATTTTACCCTCAAGGGAATTTCGACTCTAAGTTAGTAACACCTTGCCTATTATGTCAGGTACCGGTGGAGCCTATGTGAGAGGTTGACCCTGTTGAGGACGTTATGGCTCTTGAGTGTGAACCTACTCCCCAGTCGGAGGACCCACCTATTGATGACTCATATGATGACCCTACCGAGGATCCCCCGGAGGAGGAGACTGACTTCCCTGCCCCCATAGCTGATGATGTTGAGATACCCCAGGGCGATGGCGTAGAATGGATATACATAGAGATGTACCCTCTCCCGACCGTTCACCCTCCAATACCTCACCAAGGGATTCTGAGTCCTTTGCCCTACACTGAAGAGGATAAGGATGCGAGATGGATGTACAGACCTACGAGGTTCATGACATATCCTCCAGTGACCCGGACTCACCTCTACCACCCTACGAGGTTTATTATTAATTTTAAATTACATGAAACACGACATGAAACATACACGAAATGAAGGTACATGAACACGAAATGAAACGAATCCTTAATGGTTCGGGTTTGGGTTAGACATTCATGACACGAAACACGAAGGTACACGACACGAAATTACAATAAACGAATTGCCAGCTCTAACTACTGGATAGTGGCTCAGCTTAACACTGAGATCACAGTGGCATCTTCCCGCATTGTGGAGCTACGACAGACGCTGACCGCCGAGAGAGACATCAGGCTTGGATACCCAGGAGACTTTAGAGATGTTTCCCCGGCTATAGCTCGCAGGGAGATTGATGGGATTGAGCTCCATACCCGAGTATAGATGAGGATGACAGCGATGGGAGGATACAACCCGGTAGTTGATGCAGAGCTGATGTTGGCAGGAGCGATGAGGAGGGTTTGAGATATCACGCGCAGTGACAGTGACTGAGAGGCTAGTGTCTACTTATGGACCTTGTAAAGGGCTGGGTGACTTGCCACCAATTTTGTTAGGATAGCTAGTAGTAGATAGCATTCCTAGCCGTTCAGGGTACCCAGTGTATGTAATTGTATTTCAGTATTCGAGATCATGTAGTTGATGTATTATATTCAGGACCATGTATGAACTTGAATAGTTGCCTTATCCCCAAGATATAATCTGGGAGACCCTATGATATATATCTAGCATTTATTAAGAAATTGATTACCATATTATTGCACTTGATAAAAACATGTTAGATAATTAATGACATGCTTACCTACGAATAAATTAATCCAAATGTAAAATTTTGCAACTGTATTGACATATTTTTATTATCAGAATAATGCCACCCCGCAGAAGAGGAACCAGGGCACAGCTCGCAGAATCTGTCAACCAATAACAAAATGGACCTGACCACGTAGTGAATGAGAAAAGTGTAGAAGACTTAGACTATAATGAGTATGATGAAGAGGGATGTATAGAAGAAGAAGTTGAGGATACCCATCAGGGAGGGAATCCCATGAATGAATTTATGGAACTTTCAAGGGCCAATATGAACCAACAACCCATTCCACCACAGTCGCATATTGTCCAACAGACTGCTGCCACTGCCTTCAGGGCATTTAAATCTCACACATCCCCAGAGTTTCTAGGATCTTCCGACCCCGATGAGGCACAGGTCTGGCTCAAAGAAATAGAAAAGTCCTTCAAAATACTAGGTGTTGAAGAGCGATACAAGACCATTTTCGCCTCTTACATGCTGAAGAGGGAAGCTAACTACTGGTGGGAGTCAAAACGAAACCTTGACATCGATGTTATAATTCCATGGGATAGATTTATCCGATTGTTCTTAGAGAAGTATTTCCCTAGGTTCATGGAGACTCGGATGGAGATTAAGTTTCTAGGGCTAAAACAGGATAAGATGACTGTGGCGGAGTACGAGGCCAAGTTTACTGAGTTATCCCGATTTGTACCATAATTTATGAATACCGAAGAGAAGAAAGCGTGAAAGTTTCAGCTTGGTCTGAAACAGTGGATCCAGAACCGAGTAGCAGTACTAGAACTGACAGATTATGCCAGTACTAGAACCGAGGTGCGACCAAACCGGACACCTCGCCAACAACTGCACCCGACCCAATGTGGCATGTTTCCAGTGTGGGAAGGTAGGGCACGTGAGGAAGGATTGCCCGACATTAAGGCTCTCAGCCTCGGGGATGAGCAGAGCTGCATCCAATCGGCCCCCGGCTGCTAGGACATACAATATGACCGTTCAGGACGCTGTCCAGAACATTGATGTGATAGCAGGTACCCTTCTGTTAAACTCTGAACATGTAAATGTTCTATTTGATTCTGGGGTGACCAAGTGTGAAGGCCTCAACCCCAGGGTCAGGGGCTGACGTCACTAAATATAACAAACCATGAATATAACTACTAATTAAACATTATTTGTTAGATATATTTATGATGTCATGTCTAATCTGATTTGTTTAGTTTCAGAACTTACTATCAAGACTTATCAGGACTTACTGGAAATCAGGATTAACTGAAGACAGAAAGATACCAGAACTTAAGTTATCAGAACTTTTGATATCAGAACTTAAGGAAGGATATGCATCAGAAGTAAAGTGCGGCCGATTTCTAGGAGAGGATCTGGACTAAAACAAAGGAAGATATGTTTTAGGAGTTGGACGACTAGAAGACTTGTAGAAGATAATATCTGATTGATATATATTAGGAAGAGATATATTTCATATCAATTAGAAGATATCTTGTAACTGTGTACTATATAAACACAGATTAGGGTTTACACAATAAGTGTTATCATTCACGAGAAAGATTATTCATTGTAACCCTAGCAGCTCTTAGTGATATTCATACATCATTGAGAGAGTAGTTTAACCTACTTTGTAACAGAGTTATTATATTGAATAAACTTGATCATTATTACATACTTGTGTTCTATGTCGATTTGATTACATAAACACTATATTCAACCCCCTTCTATAGTATTGTGTGACCTAACAAATGGTATCAGAGCCTTTCTGTTAACACACATACAGTAAGATCCAAATAATAATCATGTCTGATCAATCAAAAACACAAGACCTTCAAGAACCTGCAAAGGTTCAACCCATTCATAACACCTGTAGATATGAAACCATCAGGGTTCCTATACTCAGGGTGTCTGAGTACCTTGTATAGAATGTGAAGATGGCCATGTTCCTGGAAGCTACAGATCCAGAATATCTAGAAAGAATTAATGATAGTCCACACAAGCCCACAAAGCTTTCTGTTGCAGTTGGGAATGAGCCACAGAAGATGATTCCCAAAGAAAAGAGAGAATTCACCTCTGAAGACATCTCTACAATAGCCAAGGATGCAAAAGTAAGACACTTGCTCCATAGTGCACTTGACAATGTCATGTCAAACAGGGTGATTGGATGCAAGACTACAAAAGAATTTCGGGATGCATTGGAAGTGAGATGTCAAGGAACCAATTCCATCAAAAAAACAGGAAGACAATACTCACATAGGAGTATGAGCACTTTGACTCAAAATCTGATGAGTCGCTAACTGAGACATATGACAGATTCACAAAGCTGTTGAATGATCTATCACTACTGGATAAGGAATATGATCCAGAAGATTCAAATCTAAAATTCCTACTAGCTCTTCCTGAAAAGTGGGATTTGAAAGCTACAACAATAAGAGACAACTATGAACTTGCTGATATGTCTCTTGATGAAATCTATGGGATGCTCAAGACTCATGAATTTGAGATGGAGTAAATAAAGAAGAGGCAAGGAGGGAAGACTAAGAGAGTTGCTTTGAAGGCTGAAGAAAAACCAGTTGTCTCTAGGAAGGCAAAAGGAAAGGCTCTCATCATACAGTCTGATTCAGAGTCATCAGATTCTGATGATGATGATTCAGAACCTGAAAATTTATCTGAAGTGGATTTTGATGCAGAGATGATGCAATTGTGTGCTCTTATGGTGAAGGGTATCACAAAGATAGCCTACAAGAAATTTAGAAAGGGTAAGAAGTTTTCCAGGAAAAGTGGAAGTTCTGAAAAGAAAGGGTTCAGAAAGTCTGAAGACAAAGGAGGAAAGTCTGACAGAGGAGACAACTCAAATGTCAAATGCTACAATTATGGTGAAAGAGGCCACATCTCTCCTGATTGCAAGAAAGGAAAAGGTGATAAAGGACAGTCACTTATCACAAAGAAGAAAAACTGGGCAGACACTTCAGATGCTGAAGAAGAGGTGAATTATGCCTTAATGAAAAATGCTGATAGCAGTTCTGATGTTGCTAAACTTGAGGTACCTCTATCAACTCTTTCTTTTGATACAGATGATATTACTGAGTTGAGATTATTTCTGAAAAACATCTATATTAGCTATAGAGATCAGACTTTAGAGAATAAAAGATTAAAATATGAAAATCTAAAGTATAAAAACAGAAATAACTATCTTGAAGAAGAGTTAGTCCACCAGAACTCTGTTCAGACAGAAAGAGATAATGCTATGTATGTTGAGAATGAATTGCTTAAACAGAATGATTATCTAAAAACTGAACTAGAAAAAGAAAGAGAAATCATCAGGACTTGGACTAACTCAGGCAAAACAACTCAGAATATTCTAAGTAGTGGAAACTGGAAAGAGGGGTTAGGTTATAAAGATGGCAAAAGTGAAAAAGGGACTTTGCCAATTAGGCCAAAGGTAAAACCTGTTAAATTTGTTACAAAAACTGTTGTATCTAATTCTGAAAAGATGAAAGACTCTAAAACAGGATTCAAAGAAAAGTTAACTTCTGAAAAATTAAAACAGGATAAACCAGCTGTAGTAAATATAGGCTTAATGATAAAGAAACAGCTTAAGTATAAGCTGAAAGAGATTAAAAATGTGAACAAGGTAAGGGAAGCTAGAAAAAATAGGAATGGAAAGGAAGGTGTGAATAAAAGTAATAATTATATGCCTGTTCCTAATGCTCCTAGAAAGAAATGATATAATTATGGAAATTCTAACCATCTTGCTTCTTTTTGCAGTAAAAATAAAGATATAAACTCTTTACCTCCTAAATCAGGAGTTAAGAGTCAGTCTGTTAGGTTTAAACCACAAAATCCTTGTTTTTATTATGGTAGTTTATGACATTCTATTTATACTTGTAAGGAATATCATAGTCTGTACTATGATTATTATGAAATAAAACCTTCTTTAAAGAAAGTTAGTTTAATTCCTTCTAGTATAAATTCTGATGCAAAATCTGATATAAAGTCTAATAAAAAGCATGTTAGCATAAACTCTGAAACTAAATCCGCTGCAAGTGCTAACAAACTTAATAAGGCCAAAGGATCCAAGCAAGTCTGGGTCCTTAAAACTAATCAATAGTGGTCTTTGTGATTGCAGGGCAACAGCAAAAACATCCTGGTTTTGGACAGTGGATGTTCAGGACATATGACTGGAAATAAAGCCCTGCTATCAGACTTTGTGGAGAAAGCTGGCCCAGGAGTTTTTTATGGAGATGAAAACATGGGAAAGACTCTGGGATATGGCAATATAAATCTTGGGATTGTCATAATTGAATCAGTAGCTCTTATCTCAGGACTTAAACACAATCTGCTAAGTGTAAGTCAAATCTGTACAAAGGTTATCATGTGGATTTCTTTGAAGAACACTGTGAAGTTGTAAGTAATTCTACAGACAAAGTGGTTCTGAAAGGTTACAGACATGGTAACATATATGAAGCCAGACTTTTAACAAATTCTGATGGTTCTGCAATCTGTCTGTTAAATAGAGCATCAATTGAAGAAAGCTGGAATTGGCACAAGAGACTCTCTCATTTAAATTTTAACAACATCAATGAGCTAGTAAAGAAAGATCTTGTGAGAGGACTGCCAAAATCAATATTTGCTCCTGATGGTCTTTGTGACTCTTGTCAAAAGGCAAAACAAAAAAAATCTTCATTCAAGAGCAAAACTGAATCCTCAATTCTTGAGCCTTATCACTTACTGCATGTTGATCTATTTGGTCCAGTCAATGTCATGTCTATTGCAAAGAAGAAATGTTACGACCGGCATTTTATGTAATATTATTTGTGGATTGGGTATAATATTAAAGTCAAATGAAAATATATTCAATGATTGTACGCTAGTGTGAGTGAAAGTTTCTGCATTATAAATTTGCTTTGTGTAGTATATGATTTTTCAAAGCAAGAGTTTATTTAATTTCTTTATTTTTGATTTATAAGGAATATTCTAAGCTTTGGAAAAATTTTCTTTTAAAAGTTATTTTGTTCACAAATTTTGAAAATGATTTTATAAAGTCTCTAAAAATCCAAGTTATTTTATGATATAAATTTTATAATTTTTGAACTTGTATTTTATTTTATAAAAATAAATCATTATAAATTTTAGTTGTCATATTATCAAATTACATAAGAGACCATGCATGCAAATCACCCTTCTATTCTCTCAAAGGGCAAACAAGACTTTTCCAACCCCACTAACTCATTTAATTATTACCAAATTACTACCTTAGCCTTGCATGCAAAATGGCCTAACTTTAACCAAGGGACATATTTGTAAGTTCTCACTTCCACTCATCATTTGTAAACCAAATAGCATAAAACAAAGAAATCAAAGTGGTTGAAGTCATTCCACTCATTCCACACTCCAACACACCACAAATTTTTCTCCTTTTCCCCCTCCCACCTTGCTCTCGGCCGAAGGCCAAAATCCCCCACCCCTTCCATTTTTCAATTCATTCTTCATCTTCCCAAGTGTAAATCTTTTACCTACATTCATCTTATATACTTTCCAAGTGTTTTGTGACTTGGAATTTGAAGTTCCATGGATGCATGTGTAGTTCTTATGTGATCTCCAAAGAGAAACTCTTGATTCTTGTGAATTCAAGAGCTCTCTATGAGATATATTATGTATATGTGCTAACTAAGTATTTTATGGAGATATCATGCTTTAAAATCCTTTGCATGCTACTGAAATTTCATTATGTATTTATGTTTAGCCATGCATGTTAGTTTTAAGACATTAAAATGATGATCAACCATGTTTTGCATGCTACTCTTTTCGAAATCATGTAGTTACGTTTAAAAATCTATAAATTCGAAATATGTGTGCTTAAAATAGACTGTTTCCATGATAAATTTCTTATTAATACTTAAAAGAAGTTATATTTCATGATTATTAAGGATGATTATTAGGTGCAAGTCGATTTTGCAAGCATTTAAAACTTTATGCCTAGCCGAAATCTTGTTATGTGCTTTCCATGAGTTGCATGTTATATATTTGGTTGCATGTTGTTGTTTTTGGGCATGGATGATCTCACCCAAGTTTATTTTGAGAATAAGGGAGTTATTTCAGTAGATCACCATGTATAAGTCTTGGTTTAAGTATTGAGTTGTTGTTAGTTGAGTTTGTCAAGTCAAAACCTTGGAAAATGAGAGTTATAGTTTCTGCAGAAAAATCAGTATAGCACCCTGAGGTTTAGAGTGAGTTTTGACCATGTCATTGGTGTGCACTTTGAGGCCCAAGATACCAGAAGTTAGTATTGGGAGTATATAAAAGGTTTTAGGAGTTGGTTGGAGGTTTGCTCATTTGATTAGGTGCACAAGTAGAATCACAAAATCTGTCCAGCAGGGGACAGTTTTGTTGCAACTTAGAAATAGGGAGATTTGACCATGTCATGGGTAGGCCCTCATTAGGCCAAATTGGGCCTTAGTTAGAGGGTATGTCAGAGAAGTTTTTCCAACCATAGTTCATAGGATATGAGCTAGAACCATGTGTCACAAGTTAATTCAAGTCAGGGCATTTTCTGCCCAGAAAAACAGGGGAACCTTGGACTTTTAGCTTAGGCCCAAGAAGGCCCAAGCCAGGACCTTGAGCCACATCAAGTTTTTGAGATGCCCTTAGGTCAGGAGAGTCTTGTGTAAAAGTTTTGAAGGAAAACTTGCAGTTTAAGAGTGTCTAATGTACTCAAGAAACCATAGTTGTCATTCTGAAATTTGCACCAGTGAGCACTATCACTTATCACATAGTTTTAGAACACTTAGAAGTGAGTATTAGGTCGACCACCATAGTTGTAAGATAGTATAAGGTCAGTAGAGAAAAAGGCACAAGTGAGGGTCAATAGGTTTTGGATAATTTAGGAAAGGCACATCGAGTTAGGAAGCCGAAATTTGAAGACCTTGTCTAGTTTAGCGACCAAGTGACTTAAGTTGTGAGTCGAGATCATCCAAGCCTAGTGTTGCATTATGGTATATATGGTGTTATTTGGTGTTAATATATGATATGTGAATATGTGGCTATGTGTGTGCAATTATAATTTAAAGGTGAATATAAATTAAGTGCATATAGGCCTAAGTGTCATCCGTGTTTAATTTTGAGTTGTAAATAGGTTAAGTTGGTGAGAATATATTATAATGAGGATTATTATTATTTATGTAGGATATCGAGACGAGGGAAAACTTGCCATAAAAGTCGAGTGAAGCTCCAGTTGCTCCTACCAGTCAGACCAGACCAACCTATCTCAAGGCAAGTGATTCAACTTGACCTTCGTATTTACTACAAATAGTTCTTATATATTGATGCAACTATCCTGATTCATTTTGATATGTTTAAATCAAGCGTATCTTTCGTTTATCTTTGAATTATATAGAAATGCCATGAACCCTCGAGTATGTAATGCAAGTAGTTCTAAAGTCTTTTCATGATAGTTAAATGCCATGATAAAATAAAGAGTTGTTATATTACTTGATTGATCCTCTTGATTAACATGCTGATGATTCCTAAGTATTTATATCTCATCCTGATACTTGAACCCCTATAGAACCTTACCTTGAACTCTGATAGTCAGAAACTTACCCACATGATTCCTCATTGATTGATACCCTCTTTCCTATCCTAAAGCTTGACAATTCTGATATATATATACATCCTGAGCTAGAGATCATTACCTTAACACCCATAGTATTCGTGAAGCTTATCTTCTTAATGATCCAACACCTGTACCTTGACGAGAAACCATTGCTTTAAGCCCAGTTTGGCATTACCCCTTCATATTATCCATAAGACTCACCATATTTTCCTGTCCAAGTTCTGACATATGAAAACCTTTTGGTTATCCTAATAGAGTAAAGTTTTGTGAATCATGGCCCTGAGATTTAGTACCATATTTCGCATGTTTCGAGTTGATCTATAATCCTTTGATAAAAAAATGTTTACTGCAAAAAGAGATTTTGTCATAATTCGACATCAGTTTTTGAAATAAATAAAATGAGGGTTTTTCAGTCCCAAAGGGGGATAAATGTTTTCTTTGAATGGTGGATCTGGACTGAGACGCGAGTCCTTTCCACACTTATATTAGGCTTAAAAGTTGCCTAGGGATTCCCATTAATGTTTTAGAACCCAGCGAGGTTCGGGATTACTTCACGGCTGATCACCGGCTGTAATCCGTAGCGTCATAAAATGATTTTGATTAAGACATGATTTTAAAATTGTTTTGATGCAAGCAAAATGATGCCATCTCACATAGTTTTTATCTCTCATTACCTTTGGTTATGTCTTTCCATTGTCATTCTTAAAAGTATATCTCAATTTATGTCTTGTGTCGTACTGTTAGCACTTGTTGAGCATTTGGCTCACTTCTTGCTTTACCCTGATATTACAGCTAGCAGCTATGGTTAGATTCAAGCAGACTGCCCGTAAGACCTGTGATGCTGATGCTTATGTTCGAGCTTAGGTAGAATAAGTAATAACAGTTGTGTGAGGACTCGGTATTTTAAATCAGATGTAATAGTTGGTAGTGTTGGGCTGTTCCAAACCCTAAACTGTAAGATCTTGGATTTTGGTTGTGTATTCTTCATTAAAATGATGTAATAGCTATATTTATTTTGCTGTTTAAGTTGGGGGTGTGACAGGTTTTGGTATCAGAGCTACGGTTTAGAGTCCCTGGACAACCCAAATAGGTTATAGGATATGTGTGTAGGTTATAGATAATATGCGAGAGAGTAGGTTAAGTAAATTATTATTAATACTCCTCTTATTGGTTGTCAGCAAAGGGCGCATTCCTCGTCATCCTCTGGATCGGACGACACTATTACTTTCTCCGTGTATGCTGAGTTGAGGCGCGAGTTCGACATGCTTTAGGGAAAGTACGACCGACTGATAGACCGACTGAAGAACGTGTATCCGGACAGCCGAAACTACGAAGGGAAGCCCAAGGAGCAGATGACTGCGAGACTTGAGACCTTGGTTCAGTACGTCAACACTAAGCTTGAGGAGATGCCAGCGCACCGGGACCGTACCAGCCAGTATGTCATTCAGATGGTGGCGGATGAGCTCCAGAGCATTGTGAAGACACTTCGAGAGGAAAAGACTACCAAGCCCCGTTCAGATGGAGTGGAGCCTTAGTTCTTTCCATTTACCTTTCATGTTATTGTACTATCAGACTCTATGGACTCCCCAGTTGTTTCCGTTTTTCCTTTAAATAAGCCTGTTATTCCTAGAATCAGACTATGTCCCAATCCTATGTACTGTGACCTTTAAAATTTCAATAATTATGTGCTATTGTTCCATTTGCTCTCAACTGTTATTTTATGTTTTTATCATCATATCTGCTTAATTTGGAAACTTGACCCCATATGAAAATAAAAATGCCATGCGATACCCTCGAATCATTTTATCATTCATATTTGTTTTGACACAACTCTTATTTCAGGATTATGCCTCCCAAAAAGAAGAACCCAACAACCACCTTCACCACAGACCCAAATATTCTTCGACTACTGGAAACCTTGCAACAGCAAACCAATGCTATAGCTCAACAACAACTAACTCTTCAACAACGAATTGAAAACCAAGATAACCGTGAGCCACACCAACCACCTGAACTACCAGTACCACCTAGACAAATTGTCACTTTCAAGGCTTTTCAGAATGTGAATCCACCTGTATTTCATGATACCACTGATCCAGTGATAGCTAACACATGGATCAAGGAGATGGAAAGGGCTTTTGAGTTGGTACAGTTAGGAGACGATCAGAAGACGCCGTATGCTACTTACTTCTTGAAGGGAGAAGTCATCTATTGGTGGGAATCAGTAAAGGCTATGGAAGTCACTCAGCAGGTTTCTTGGGAGAGATTTAAAAAGTTATTTCTGGACAAGTATTACCCTAAGTACATGCAGAATCAGATGGAGCTAAAATTTCTTGAGTTGAAGCAAGGGAACATGACTGTATTGGAGTATGAGAAGAAGTTCACTGAGTTGTCAAGGTTTATGACAAAGTATACCAGCACTGAGGAGGAAAAAGCAAAGAAATTTCAGCAAGGATTGGAGCCTTGGATCAGAGATAGGGTGGCTATGTTTGAGCTTGAAACTTATGCGGGAGTAGTATAGAAAGCTGCTCTGATTGAGAATAATGGGATGCAGTCAAGGAAAGAGAGGGATAACAAGAAGAGGAAGGTTCCATTTTATGGAGAAAAGTCTGAAGCTGGAAGTTCGCAAGATCGGAATGTAAAGAGGATTGGTTTCCAGAAGGGCGGAAATTTTCAAAAGAAGGGAAATTTGGTCAAAAGGCAAGAATCAAAAGGGAACAACCAGGCAAGCCAAGGGCAAGTTGGAGAAAACAGGTTCCAGAGACCGGAATGCAAGCACTGTGGAAGAAGGTACCCCGGAGTATGCAATAAGCTGAGCATGACCTGTTATAGGTGCAATCAGAAGGGACATTTGGCAAATGAGTGCAAGATGGCGAAGCCAGGAGTTACGTGCTACAAGTGTGGGAAGACTGGACACATGGCTAGGGAGTGTAAGGCAACAGGACCAGTCAAAGCTCTGATGAACGTGGCAAGTACCAGTGCAAGCGTGCCAGCTGAGGTATTGCCATTACCTCCACCACCCGCACCAACCCCGCAAGCAACAGCAAGGACATTTGATCTAAAGATGAAAGATGCTGTTCAGAATTCTGAGGTGATAGCAGGTACACTTTTACTCAATAATGTCAAAGCTAAAGTATTGATTGATTCGGGAGCAACAAGATCTTTCATATCAGAATCTTTTGTTAATAAGCTCCAATGTGAGAAAATGATTATGAGTGAGGTAGTAAATGTGGTAATTGCAAACCAAGAGAAGATTCCTGTGAATCAATTTTGTCCAAAGTGTGAGATCGATATTTCGGGATATAAGTTTTCAGCCGACTTGATACTCTTCAAGTTGGGAGAGTTTGACATAATTTTGGAATGGATTGGTTAGGAGAGAATAGTGCTCAGATTAATTGTAAGACCAAGATAGTGTATTTAAAGACGAAGAGTGGAGAGAAGGTAGTATTTAAGGGGCAGAGGCAAGAGCAACTATTTCTTACAATCGTTCAGGCTAAGAAGTTGCTTAGAAAAGGTTGTGAGTCGTTCCTAGCATATGTAGTGGATTCAGAGAGAGGCAGCCTCAGCATGGAAGATATTCCTGTAGTTAGTGAGTTCCCCGATGTGTTTCCCGACGAACTACCAGGCTTACCACCAGATCGACAAATTGAGTTTGAGATCAACCTTGCTCCAGGCACAGAACCAGTTTCAAAGGCCCCATATAGGATGGCACCAGCGAAAATGAAAGAGTTGGCGAGCCAGCTACAAGAATTATTGGATAAAGGAGTGATACGACCAAGTACGTCGCCATGGGGAGCACCTGTTCTGTTTGTAAAAAAGAAAGATGGGAGTATGCGTCTATGCATAGATTACCGGGAGTTGAATAAGGTGACGATCAAGAACCGCTACCCGCTACCAAGGATAGATGACCTTTTTGATCAGTTGAAGGGAGCAAAATACTTTTCGAAGATTGATTTGAGATCGGGATACCATCAATTAAAGGTCAAAGAAGAAGATATTCCTAAGACCGCATTCAGGACCAGATATGGGCATTATGAATTCCTAGTAATGCCGTTTGGATTGACCAACGCTCCGGCCGTATTTATGGATCTGATGAATCGGGTATTTAAGAAGTATTTGGACAAATTTGTCGTGGTATTCATTGATGACATCCTTATTTATTCTAAGTCGGAAGAAGAACATAAGCAGCACCTCTGGATAGCCTTGGAGATACTCCGACAAGAGAAGTTGTATGCCAAGTTCACCAAATGTGAGTTTTGGTTAAAGGAAGTTCAATTTTTGGGGCATGTTATTGGAAATGAGGGTGTTAAAGTGGATCCGGCAAAGATTGAGGTAGTTATGAGTTGGGAGAGGCCAAAGACTCCTACGGAAGTGCGAAGTTTTCTAGGATTGGCCTGATACTATAGAAGATTCGTCAAGGATTTCTCGAAGATCGCCACGCCATTGACCAAGTTAACCAGAAAGAATCAAAAGTTTGAATGGAGTGCAGAATGTGAAGATAGCTTTCAAGAGTTAAAGCAGAAGTTGATAACAGCTCCGGTGTTGGTACTTCCAGATGATCAAGGGAATTTTGTAATATTCAGCGACGCTTCACATAAGGGTTTGGGTTGTGTGTTGATGCAACACAGTAAAGTGATCGCATATGCGTCAAGACAGTTGAAGCCGCATGAGTTAAAGTACCCGACGCATGACTTGGAACTAGCCGCCATAGTGTTCGCACTCAAGATCTGGAGACATTACCTCTATGGAGAGAAGTGTGAAATCTACACGGATCACAAGAGTTTAAAGTACATTTTGACTCAGAAAGAGCTCAATATGAGGTAGAGGAGATGGCTGGAATTGATCAAGGACTATGACTGCTCGATAAATTACCATCCTGGAAAGGCGAACGTAGTGGCCGATGCTCTGAGTAGGAAGGAGAGATTGAATATGCTGATAACATCAAAAGAGTTAACTGAAGAAATCGAAAAATTGGAATTGGAACTTTGTGCTTATGGAAAAGTCGAGGAAGTTTGTCGTGCAATGACCTTTCAGCCAACACTAGTGGAAAAGATAAAAAAAAGTGTCAAGAGGAAGTAATGGAAAAAGAGAAGAATCGGTTATCTGGAAAGGAGATTAATACTCAAAGGGATGAGCAAGGGATACTAAGGTTTTCATCCAGAATATGGATTCCCCATGTACCTGAATTAAAGAATGAGATCCTCCATGAAGCCCACAATTCGAAATTTTCAATCCACCCAGGAAGCACCAAGATGTATCGAGACTTAAAGAAGAACTTTTGGTGGCCAAATATGAAGCGAGACGTGGAAGAATGGGTTGCGAAGTGCTACCCCTTCTTCGGCGTGCATCGGGGTGATCATTAGGCCCGGGATCATTAGTCCAGAAAGTAAAAGCAGAACATCAACGACCAAACGGATTAATTCAGCCCCTGAAGATTCCAGAATGGAAATGGGAAAATATCGCTATGGACTTTATAGTAGGACTACCACGAACGAAATCCGGACATGACGCAATATGGGTTATAGTTGATCGTCTTACGAAGTCGGCGCATTTCCTTCTCATAAACGAGAAGTCGTCATTGGACAAGTTGGTTCATTTGTATGTGCGTGAAATCGTACTAAGGCATGGAGTACCCGTATCATAAGTTTCAGACAGAGATCCCCGATTTAACTCGAGATTCTGGAAGCAATTTCAGGAATGTCTTGGCACAAAGTTGAATATGAGCACGGCGTACCACCCGCAGACTGATGGCCAGAGTGAAAGGACAATTCAAACAATTGAAGATATGTTGCGCAGTTGTGTAATCGATTTTGCAGGAAGTTGGGACGACCATTTGCCGTTGATTGAATTCTCTTACAACAACAGCTATCATTCCAGTATCGGCATGCCACCATACGAAGCTTTGTACGGGCAAAAATATAGATCACCAACAAGTTGAGATGAAGTATGAGAAGGAAGAATTATCGGCTCAGATTTGGTACAACAGTTGCATGACTCGGTCAAGTTAATTCTAGAAAAGGTTGCTTGCTGCTCAAGATAGACAGAGGAAGTATACAGATCCAGCGCGTAAGGACGTTCAATTCCAAATTGGCGAAGCTGTGTTGCTGAAGGTGTCACCTAGAAAAGGGTTGATAAGATTTGGCAAGAAAGGGAAGTTAGCACCTAGATACATAGGTCCTTTTGAGATTTTGAGTCAAGTGGGAAAGGTGGCCTACGAGTTGGCCTTACCACCTCAGTATCGGCATGTGCATAATGTGTTCCATATGTCGTTGCTTAAGAAGTACAATCCTGACGCTAGCCATGTGATAAAGTATGAACCTGTAGAAATTCAGGCAGACCTGTCATTTGTGGAGCAACCGGTTAAAATACTCGACTGGCAAGTAAAGAATCTTAGAAATAAGTCAGTAAAGTTAGTAAAAGTAATTTGGAGGAACCCTAAGGTCGAAGAGTCGAATTGGGAGTTAGAGTCTGATATGCGTTCCCGACATCCTCATCTTTTCTCTTAGATTCTGGGGATAGAATCCCTTAAGGGGGAGAGGATGTTACGACCAGCATTTTATGTAATATTATTTGTGGATTAGGTATAATATTAAAGTCAAATGAAAATATATTCAATGATTGTACGCTAGTGTGAGTGAAAGTTTCTGCATTATAAATTTACTTTGTGTAGTATATGATTTTTCAAAGCAAGAGTTTATTTAATTTCTTTATTTTTGATTTATAAGGAATATTCTAAGCTTTGGAAAAAATTTCTTTTAAAAGGTATTTTGTTCATAAATTTTGAAAATGATTTTATAAAGTCTCTAAAAATCCAAGTTATTTTATGATATAAATTTTATAATTTTTGAACTTGTATTTTATTTTATAAAAATAAATCATTATAAATTTTAGTTGTCATATTTATCAAATTACATAAGAGACCATGCATGCAAATCACCCTTCTATTCTCTCAAAGGGCAAACAAGACTTTTCCAACCCCACTAACTCATTTGATTATTACCAAATTACTACCTTAACCTTGCATGCAAAATGGCCTAACTTTAACCAAGGGACATAATTGTAAGTTCTCACTTCCACTCATCATTTGTAAACCAAATAGCATAAAACAAAGAAATCAAAGTGGGAGAAGTCATTCCACTCATTCCACACTCCAACACACCACAAATTTCTCTCCTTTTCCCCCTCCCACCTTGCTCTCGGCCGAAGGCCAAAATCCCCCACCCCCTTCCATTTTTCAATTCATTCTTCATCTTCCCAAGTATAAATCTTTTACCTACATTCATCTTATATACTTTCCAAGTGTTTTGTGACTTGGAAGTTGAAGTTCCATGGATGCATGTGTAGTTCTTATGTGATCTCCTAAGAGAAACTCTTGATTCTTGTGAATTCAAGAGCTCTCTATGAGATATATTATGTATATATGCTAACTAAGTGTTTTATGGAGATATCATGCTTTAAAATCCTTTGCATGCTACTGAAATTTCATTATATATTTATGTTTAGCCATGCATGTTAGTTTTAAGACATTAAAATGATGATCAACCATGTTTTGCATGCTACTCTTTTCGAAATCATGTAGTTATGTTTAAAAATCTATAAATTCAAAATATGTATGCTTAAAATAGATTGTTTCCATGATAAATTTCTTATTAATACTTAAAAGAAGTTATATTTCATGATTATTAAGGATGAGTATTAGGTGCAAGTCGATTTTGCAAGCATTTAAAACTTTATGCCTAGCCGAAATCTTGTTATGTGCTTTCCATGAGTTGCATGTTATATATTTGGTTGCATGTTGTTGTTTTTGGGCATGGATGATCTCACCCAAGTTTATTTTGAGAATAAGGGAGTTATTTCAGTAGATCACCATGTATAAGTCTTGGTTTAAGTATTGAGTTGTTGTTAGTTGAGTTTGTCAAGTCAAAACCTTGGAAAATGAGAGTTATAGTTTCTGCAGAAAAATCAGTATGGCACCCTGAGGTTTAGAGTGAGTTTTGACCATGTCATTGGTGTGCACTTTGAGGCCCAAGATACCAGAAGTTAGTATTGGGAGTATATAAAAGGTTTTAGGAGTTGGTTGGAGGTGTGCATGTCATTTGATTAGGTGCACAAGTAGAATCACAAAATCTGTCCAGCAGGGGACAGTTTTGTTGCAACTTAGAAATAGGGAGATTTGACCATGTCATGGGTAGGCCCTCATTAGGCCCAATTGGGCCTTAGTTAGAGGGTATTCCAGAGAAGTTTTTCCAACCATACTTCATAGGATATGAGCTAGAACCATGTGCCACAAGTTAATTCAAGTCAGGGCATTTTCTGCCCAGAAAAACAGGGGAACCTTGGACTTTTAGCTTAGGCCCAAGCCAGGCCCTTGAGCCACATCAAGTTTGTGAGATGCCCTTAGGTCAGGAGAGTCTTGTGTAAAAGTTTTGAAGGAAAACTTGTAGTTTAATAGTGTCTAATGTACTCAAAAAACCATAGTTGTCATTCTGAAATTTGCACCAGTGAGCACTATCACTTATCACATAGTTTTAGAACACTTAGAAGTGAGTATTAGGTCGACCACCATAGTTGTAAGATAGTATAAGGTCAGTAGAGCAAAAGGCACAAGTGAGGGTCAATAGGTTTTGGATAATTTAGGAAAGGCACATCGAGTTAGGAAGCCGAAATTTGAAGACCTTGTCTAGTTTAGCGACCAAGTGACTTAAGTTGTGAGTCGAGATCATCCAAGCCTAGTGTTGCATTATGGTATATATGGTGTTATTTGGTGTTAATATATGATATGTGAATATGTGGCTATGTGTGTGCAATTATAATTTAAAGGTGAATATAAATTAAGTGCATATAGGCCTAAGTGTCATCCGTGTTTAATTTTGAGTTGTAAATAGGTTAAGTTGGTGAGAATATATTATAATGAGGATTATTATTATTTATGTAGGATATCGAGACGAGGGAAAACTTGCCATAAAAGTCGAGTGAAGCTCCAGTTGCTCCTACCAGTCAGACCAGACCAGCCTATCTCAAGGCAAGTGATTCAACTTGACCTTCGTATTTACTACAAATAGTTCTTATATATTGATGCAACTATCCTGAGTCATTTTGATATGTTTAAATCAAGCGTATCTTTCGTTTATCTTTGAATTATATAGAAATGCCATGAACCCTCGAGTATGTAATGCAAGTAGTTCTAAAGTCTTTTCATGATAGTTAAATGCCATGATAAAATAAAGAGTTGTTATATTACTTGATTGATCCTCTTGATTAACATGCTGATGATTCCTAAGTATTTATATCTCATCCTGATACTTGAACCCCTATAGAACCTTACCTTGAACTCTGATAGTCAGAAACTTACCCACATGATCCCTCATTGATTGATACCCTCTTTCCTATCCTAAAGCTTGACAATTCTGATATATATATACATCCTGAGCTAGAGATCATTACCTTAACACCCATAGTATTCGTGAAGCTTATCTTCTTAATGATCCAACACCTGTACCTTGACGAGAAACCATTGCTTTAAGCCCAATTTGGCATTACCCCTTCATATTATCCATAAGACTCACCATATTTTCCTGTCCAAGTTCTGACATATGAAAACCTTTTGGTTATCCTAATAGAGTAAAGTTTTGTGAATCATGGCCCTGAGATTTAGTACCATATTTCCCATGTTTCGAGTTAATCTATAATCCTTTGATAAAAAAATGTTTACTGCAAAAAGAGATTTTGTCATAATTCGGCATCAGTTTTTGAAATAAATAAAATGAGGGTTTTTCAGTCCCAAAGGGGGATAAATGTTTTCTTTGAATGGTGGATCTGGACTGAGACGCGAGTCCTTTCCACACTTATATTAGGCTTAAAAGTTGCCTAGGGATTCCCATTAATGTTTTAGAACCCAGCGAGGTTCGGGATTACTTCGCGGCTGATCACCGGCTGTAATCCGTAGCGTCATAAAATGATTTTGATTAAGACATGATTTTAAAATTGTTTTGATGCCAGCAAAATGATGCCATCTCACATAGTTTTTATCTCTCGGTACCTTTGGTTATGTCTTTTCATTGTCATTCTTAAAAGTATATCTCAATTTATGTCTTGTGTCGTACTGTTAGCACTTGTTGAGCATTTAGCTCACTTCTTGCTTTACCCTGATATTACAGCTAGCAGCTATGGTTAGATTCAATCGGTTAGATTCAAGCAGACTGCCCGTAAGACCTGTGATGCTGATGCTTATGTTCGAGCTCAGGTAGAATAAGTAATAACAGTTGTGTGAGGACTCGGTATTTTAAATCAGATGTAATAGTTGGTAGTGTTGGGCTGTTCCAAACCCTAAACTGTAAGATCTTGGATTTTGGTTGTGTATTCTTCATTAAAATGATGTAATAGCTATATTTATTTTGCTGTTTAAGTTGGGGGTATGACAAGAAATATGCTATGGTTATAGTGGATGAGTTCACAAGATACACTTGGGTGTATTTCTTGCACAAGAAGAATGAAACTGCATTTACTCGAACTGATCATGTCAGACAGCTGGATAAGTTAGTCAAAGATTCTGTTAAAATAATAAGAAGTAATAATGGCACTGAGTTTAAGAATTCAGTCATGGAAGAGTTTTGCAAAGAGCATGGAATAAAGCAGGAATTTTTTGCACCTGGAACTCCACAGCAGAATGGAGTTGTAGAAAGAAAGAACATGACCCTTATTGAAGCTGCATGAACTATGCTTGATGAAGCAAAGCTACCAACCTATTTTTGGGCTGAGGCTGTGCAGACTGCTTGTTTTACACAAAATGCTACACTCATAAACAAGCATCGAAAACACTATATGAGATGGTGAAGAAAAAGAAGCCAAATCTGAAATACTTTCATGTATTTGGATGCAAGTGTTTTGTTCTTAAGACTCATCCTGAACAGCTGTCAAAATTTGATCTAAATGCTGATGAAGGAAATTTTGTTATATATCCACTTTCCACAAAAGCCTTCAGAGTCTTCAATTTAAGAACAAGGGTTGTCATGGAATCTAGTAATGTATCTTTTGATGATAAAAAGATTACTGGACTTGAAGATTTCAATGATCATGATCAGCTGATATTTGAAAATGAAGATGTAAATTCTGATTCTGTAAATTCTGATGACCTTAATCCTGATCCTGTAAGTTCTGACGGGTTAAATCCTGATGTCATTGAAACTGTGGTAATTGCTCCAAAGGAAAATGCACCTGTTCAGGGGGAGCAAGCTGATGATCATACCACATCTCAAGAATCTCAAGAAGCATCAGAACCAGTCACGGGCTCTTCAAGTTCTGATTCATCAAGTGCTGATGAGCCAAATTCTGACAATTCCGGAAACTCTGATTCTTCAATTCCTGAAGGATCCAACTCAAATTCTAAAATCTCAGATAGCATAACTTCAGGGGGAGCATCAGAAAATGCTGATGGAGACAGCATGGATCATGGGGGAGGATCCAGTTCTAGAGATCAACTTCCATCTGCAAGGAAGTGGACTAAATCACATACACATGACTTGATAATTGGAGATCCTGAAGCAGGTGTCAGAACTAGAACAACAACAACAAATGAATGTCTCTATCATTCTTTTCTATCTCAGACTGAACCAAAAAAAGTGGAAGAAGCTCTTCAAGATGCTGATTGGGTGCAAACAATGCAGGAAGAGTTAAATGAATTTGAAAGAAATAAAGTTTGGACCCTAGTGCCAAGACCAAAGGACAGATCCATTGTTGGTACAAAATTGGTGTTCAGAAACAAAACTGATAGTGATGGCATAATTACAAGAAACAAAGCAAGGCTGGTTGCTAAAGGTTACTCTCAATAGGAGGGTATTGATTATGATGAAACATTTGCTCCAGTTGCTACATTGGAAGCCATAAGAATCTTTTTGGCTTATATTGCTCATAAGAAGTTTAAAGCCTTTCAAATGGATGTGAAAAGTGCTTTTCTCAATGGAGAACTGGAAGAAGAGGTATATGTTGAACAACCTCCAGGCTTTGTAGATTCAAAATTTCCAAATCATGTTTACAGGCTTGACAAAGCACTTTATGGCCTTAAGCAAGCTCTTAGAGCATGGTATGAGACTCTGACTCAATTCATTTTGGAAAGTGGATTTCACAGAGGCACAATTGACAAGACTTTAGTCTACCTCAACCATGGAAAGGACTTACTTTTGGTAAAGATATATGTTGATGATATCATCTTTGGCTCTACAAATACAAAACTTTGTGAAAGATTTTCAAAGCTAATGCAGTCAAGATATCAAATGAGTATGATTGGATAACTTAGCTATTTTCTGGGACTTCAAGTTAAGAAAACTGAGGAAGGTACTTTCATCAATTAATCCAAGTACACCAGAAATTTACTCAAGAAATTTGGAATGCAAGACAGTTCAACTGCATCCACTCCCATGCCCACTGCTACCAAGTTAGATAAAGATACTAGAGTATCAGTAGATATTACTAACTACAGAGGTATGATTGGCTCACTTCTATATTTGACTGCAAGTAGACCTGATATCATGTATGCTACCTGTCTTTGTGCAAGTTTTTAGGCTGATCCAAGAGAACCTCATCTAATAGTTGTAAAAATAATTTTCAAGTACCTCAAGGGTACAACTGATCTAGGATTGTGGTATCCTAGGGAATCAGATTTTAAGCTAATAGGTTACTCAGATGCAGATTTTGCAGGATGCAAAATAGACAGGAAAAACACTAGTGAAAGCTGCCAATTTCATGGAGGCAGATTGGTTTCTTGGTTTAGCTAGAAACAGAAATCAATTTCCACATCAACTGCAGAAGCAGAATATATTGCTACAGGAAGCTGTTGTGCAAATATGCTTTGGATGAAGAATCAGTTACTGGACTATGGGTTAGAATTTTCTAAAATACCTATTTACTGTGATAATCAAAGTGCTATTGCTATGACAGGAAATCCAGTTCAACACTCAATGAGAAAGCACATCAGCATTAGGTACCATTTCATAAGGGAACATGTGATGGAAGGTACAGTGGAATTGCATTTTGTTGCAACAGATCAACAACTAGCAGATATCTTCACAAAACCACTATGTGAAGCTACCTTTACAAGACTGGTAAATGAACTTGGAATGGTTTCAGGTTCTTTCTTAAAATCTATTTAGTTTTTGTTCTCATGCATTAGACTTTATGATCAGTGTTTACAGATTTTCTTATCTCCATGTAATATGTGCTTAAATTATAACATATTAAACACTGCTTATTATCTGATGTGATTCTATAAACTCTGAAAGTGTTTTGAATGTTCTGTGACTATTCAATCCAATGAGGATTATCTTGTTAGATGTTGACTTAGTAGTCTTTAACAAACTATGTATCACATGTTTGAATTAGTTGTTTATGTGGAAATCAATAACATAAGCAAATTATGATTTTGATCTTAGTCAAATTTACTTTGTGTATCTTATTACTAAGTCATAAACTAGATTATTGCTTCTTATCTGTCAAATTCTAATGTCAGTAAATCTTAAGGATGAACTACATGCTTGATAAGCCTCACATATTTGAAGAAAATAAAAGAAAAGAAAAATTGAAATCAGGTACTCCTTTGAGATCTAGAGTAAATATGTTAACTTAGTAGACTTCACAATTTAAGACAGATTTTAAGCATTTTTCTTAGTTATGCCTTATTTCTAAGATATACTGAAGTTTGTCAGACTTCAATCTTTATATGATCATTTGCACAGACACACACTCTCACTCCATATGATTGATAAAAATTACTATGGTGATTAAGTTGTTTCAGATAAACAGTTAAGTATTATTTGCATAAATTCTGAGGATGAATTTTGATTATTTTCTGATGATTAAACTCTGAAGAAACCAGTTAGTATTTGTGTGAAGAATCACAGAAAAAGTTATTCATTTTTTTGAGTACAGAAGCCATGTTCTGATGACCGTTAAATTCTGATAATAGTCAAGTTCTGATGCAAACTCTGATGCTTACGTGTCACATTTTAATTGCTTGACTTATTTTAAGTATCTACTATAACGGTTATATTTCACAGGAAAATAATTAAGTGAGATAAAAACAGTGATAATGATTTGGTTAATGGGTTGCGTGTTTGTTTTGGTAACGCATGTGAGCAATAATTACTGCACGTTTACCGTGCCCACTAATAATGTTTTGACTGTTTACATGCTGCCAGATGTAAAATGTTGGTTTTACTTCCAAAAAGAGTCGTTGAGTGGAAAGAGTATAAATATTAGAGATAAAATATTATATAAATATTTTAACTTCTCTCTTATCTTATCTCTTATTTCTTTTACTCTCTGTCTCTCTCTTTTTCTCTCTATTTTCTGACGGACTTTCTTACAGGCATTTTACCAAACACCTTGCAAACACACCATTTTTACTTGATTTTTTCACAGAAATGGCACCTAAGGATCTTATCTATGATGGAGCCAAGTTTTTCCCCAACAACTATATGGCTATTCTCAACAAGGATGAGACTCCTTCAGAACTTCACTTTATTCAAGATTTTCTCGCTCGAAGTGAAATTGGGTATGCTCTGACCCAACCACAGACTCTCTCATGCAAGCAAATTCTGGAGTTTTGGAGGTCTGGAGTCTATGATGATGGTGGTGAAAATGGGACCCCAAGCATTATTTTTACAACAGGGGAAGATGAGCACTTGGTCACCTTGTCAACTTTTCGACAGGCATTGCATTTGCTAGAAAATTGTACTTACCGTTCCCAAGTTGGAGAGTCAGTACTTCAAAACATGATGGCAAATGTTGGCTATGAGAAATCCTTGTCCAAGCTGGGACAACTGAAGAGGCCCTACATCAGGAGGGAGTGGAGCTTCTTTTTCGACTGTATTACCAAAGCTTTTACCAAAAAATGCTCCAATTTTGATGTTATTCCAATAATGAGTCAGCAAATTGGGTATGCTCTTCTTAATCAAACTCATTTTGATTATGCTAGTGTTGTGCTAGGTTTTATTGGGGATAGTATGAAAGAGGACCCAAATACTGTTTATTTTGCTAGGTTCCGTCAGCTTATTTACAGTTTTTATTGTTCTCAGAAGCCCCAAAACTATAATGAGACAATTGAACCCTTTAAACTTCACAAAAGGGCTTTCACAGACTTATTATCTGCTGATAATAAGAAGAATATACTAAGACCCCTCCAAATTCCTCAATCTATAAAACAGTTCTTAATAAATTCTGATCCTCACACATACACTACCATAAATCCTGATGTTGCACCAGCACAACCTCCACCTACATAGCCTTCCAATACTCAACCACGGCCTACTATCAGAACCTACTATCAACCAGCACAATCCTCTCAACCATAACCATCAGCACCTACTATCAGAACCTCACCTCTCAAATACAAAACCAAACCAACCTCTAGTACTTCTCAAAATGTGCCAGTTGTAAAATTTGACATATCCTCTAGGCCCAAAACCAAAAGAACTATCTATGTGCCTAAATCCCCACCAAGGAGAAGAAGAAGGATGATTCTAAGAGATGAATCTGATGAGGATGAACAAGTCCAGGTTCCTGCATCAGAACCCGTGACAGTAGAAGCTGAAGAGTCAACTCTTCAGAAAGAGAATGAAGTTGGAATTTTGAAAAGGAAAAGACCTTCAAGTTCTGATACAGATAAAGTCACTCCTCCATCTAGAAAATCAAAATTTAGGAAGATGAGAGCAGGTAGGCATATGGCACAACCTCAATCTGAGGATGCTAAGATGCTGAGGAAGGGGATCAGGAATCTCTGATCTCATCAGACGCTACAGTCATTGAAGCTTTGACAGTTCCACCTCAACCTGAAGACACTGTTCAAGACACAGTGATCACACCTCCTATCTCTCCATTCAAAGAAACTGCTCCAGTTGAAGATTCAGGGTTAAGTCCTGAAATTGACATTCACGGATTGAATATACCTTCTGTTCTCTATCTGGAAGCTCCACCAACAATACAACCAACATCTCCTGTTTCAGCAATTCTACAGGCTGAAATTCCTACTACACCAATTCTGAATTTGGAACCTGAAGATCAGAATTTGGAAATAGAAGCTCCAGAATCTCCTTCAGTAACACACACTCTGGTGTTATCAGAAGATTATGAGATTTTATCAAGTTCTGGAGACAGTGCTTCAGCAAGTGCTCCAGTCAGTGCTCCAATTCTTGGAAAGGAGGCGCTACTTAAGTTTGTTGAAGAAGATGCTCATGTTCCTTGGGAAGAGACCTTTAGAGGAGTTGAATGGACAAAGAAGTGGAATGAACCCGACTTCATTCCCAGCTAAATGTTCTGTCAGAACATATTTCAAAAGCTGATCAGTTGCTGACAAGTTCTGATTTCAAGCACCAACTAAAAGTCACAGCTCTCAGTACTAAATCTCTTCAAGGTCTACACTCCAAGACTCACGAAAAGGTTGATAAACTTCGGGAATCAGCTGATAAGCTAGACCTGATGCTCAAACTAGACAAGAATAGGTTTATCAGACCAATTCAAGAGAAAGTTGAAGCTATTGAGCAGGTTTAAGAAAAGCAGCAAGCCCAACTGGATGAGGTCTTGCAGAATCAAGCCTCTCAACAAAAACAACTCAATAAAATCCAATCTTCAGTGCAACTCCTTCTTTCTCTACTCCTGCCAGATGATGCCAAAAAGGGGGAGAAGGTAGTTAAGTCCAAATGCTCAATCAGCAAATCACTGAAGAAAAAGGATGATTCTGAAGATGACTAGGGAAACCCTAGCATGGGCAAAGGTCAAGGTCAAAGCAAGCAGCAGCAAAGTTTCTTCACAGAAACTAATTTCTGATTCTAGAAAATCTTCTACACAAAAGAATACAAGTTCTGTAGTTGTGAATGCTCAAACTCTGATATCAAGTTTTGATATTCTGATTCAGTCTGGAAGTCAAGACTCTCAGAAGTTTTTATAAACTCTGAAGCTTAAGGGAAGGGAGACTACTGTCTACTATAAGGATCCTAAGATTCAGACTCTTGGTGAAGAAATTTCTAAAAGATTGTTTCTCAAGCATAATCCTGAAATGGATTTAGAGACTCTAAAGGAGGAAGAAGCTAGATTTGCTGCTGAGAAGACAAATCCTAAATCTAAAGCTTCTAATGCAAAGAAGCCTCCCAGACCTAAGGAGAAAGGTATAGTGATAAAAGAAAGATCTGCACATAGATTTCTACATCAAGGACTAGATCTCAAACTACTACTGATCCCAAATACAAGGGAAAAGGAAAAGTTGGGGAGACTGTCAATAAGCAGGAGATGAAGATTCCTCAAATTCTGATGGATCCTGTGTGCAAGTTGGTTCAAGTCTATGATGATGTTGCTGCAGAAGATGAAACTGTTGAAACCCTGAAAAGAAGAAAGATGACAGAAGAATCTAAGACAACCTCTGACATAGCTCAAGTTGTTTAGAGTGAAGATATTTTAGAACAACAAGCTACATAAGAATCTGCAAATCCTGAACAAGTCATCAAGACATCAACCTCTGACAGAGCTCAAGTTGATTTGAACAAGATGACAGATGTTGATAAGAAGAAACTCCTATGGAAAAATGTTACTCCATCAGATCCTAAGAAAAGTCAACTAATATCTGATTTCATGACTGTTGGATTGAATGCCAGAGAAGCAAGAGACAGATCTGGGTTAGGATCAAGCGAAGCCAAGATCAAAACAGGATTTGAAGTAACTATCAAAGATCAATTTTTATTAACTGACAAACCACTTGAGGAAGTTACACAGAAATACCTTGACAAGGTTATATCTGTTCAAGTGGTACTGGATACTCATGATAAGAGTAAAATCAAGGAAAAGCCGATTCTATTTCTTAAAGATGGAAGAACATATAGAATGTCAGAATCAGATGTGCTGAACAAATCTCTTAAAGAATTTCAATTCTTTCATTATCTTTTGGAGGTAAAGTCTGAGGTTACCAGAAGATGGTCAAATTTCATCATGAAGACCATAAGGGATAAAGCCAGAATCTCTGGATCAAGGGTTACAGAATTTATTCCAAAAATAGTTGAAGATGATGGAAGTGAAATTTCAATGAAGAAGAATTCCGCTAAGATGGAAGTTATTCTTAAAGAAAAATGTCTCTGCTACAATGAAGACTCCTCTCATCCAAGGGTAATCAGACTTGGTGATGGATTGGAAAGAAATCACATTTCAGCACTTAGGACTGCCATCTACCAAATTGGAAGTCAAGATGAAGAACTGAAGCAAGTCAAGGCTACATTAGCTCAAGTCCTCAGAAATGAAGAAGAGAAGCTAATATCAAACTTTGTCAAGAATCATTTTGGATTCAGATTGATTCAATAAGATTGGTAAAAGCTGCAAGGACTGTAAGTTGTAGTTAGTTGTCTAAATAAAATCTCATTACATTTGTACTTAAATGTTTTTGACATCATCAAATCTATTAACTTGTATATTTTTCATAATTTACAAGTTGGGGGAGATTGTTAGATATATTTGTGATGTCATGTTTAATCTGATTTGTTTAGTTTCAGAAATTAATATCAGGACTTACTGGAAATCAGGATTTACTGAAGACAGGAAGATATCAGAACTTAAGTTATCAGAACTTGTGATATCAGAACTTAAGGAAGGATATGCTTCAGAAGTAAAGTGCGGCTCATTTTTAGGAGAGGATCTGGACTAAAACAAAAGAAAATATGCTTTAGGAGTTGGATGACTAGAAGACTTGTAGAAGATAATATCTGATTGATATATTTTAGGAAGAGATATATTTCATATCAATTAGAAGATATCTTGTAACTGTGTACTATATAAACACAGATTAGGGTTTACACTTTAAGTGTTATCATTCACGAAAAAGATTATTCATTGTAACCCTAGAAACTCTTACTGATATTCATACATCATTGAGAGAGTAGTTTAACCTACTTTGTAACAGAGTTTATTATGTTGAATATACTTGATTATTGTTACATACTTGTGTTCTAAGTCGATTTGATTATATAAACACTATATCCAACCCCCTTCTATAGTGTTGTGTGACCTAACATTATTATATAAACATGACCCCAAACCAAGATCTGATACAGGTTCAAGTATTATTTAGGTTACAATACTACAACTTATTTATTCCATAACCCGACACTCTAACTTATTACAGCAACTCATCAGACCTCATGGTCTGATACAAACTACCTCAGAGGAGCCAGACCGGAGGGGGCTGACACCCTATTCTGCCATGGTCTGATTAGTCTCCGAGACATCTGCAATATATCAATACAAAACAAGCTACAAGGGTGAACAATCAATTGCTCAACAATACCACTATATAATTAACAAGTAAAGCAGTGTATATAAAAATATCATAGGAACTGAAATCATAACTCGTTTACGAAAACAAGTAAAACAGGTATAAACTGGATATCAACAACTAGCATGCTTTATATAAAAAACGTATCATTAGTTGTGTGATGTGGGAATACGAGAGTCCAATTTTAGCATGCTATTTTCATTTATAAATCCACTGTACCATTACATGAAACACAAAATCATATGTTCCGTTACGGGAACAACTAAACCAAAATCAGATATAAAATTGGACGAATTCTAGGGACAGCTGATCAGTTTATCACATCGTAACCTGTTCCAGAAATCAGAGACTAGCTAGGTCTCTGTCACGCTGGACTAAGTGGTTCAAATAGGGCGCGCAACTGACTTAGCCATTTACGCAAACCCGTTGGGCCATTACGGGCCTCTTACGCAACCATCAAATAACTGATCTGTTTTATCCATTTTCCAAAATCAATTATACCTATCTCTTTTAAACAATTATATCACAGCACACCTTCCAAAACCTTTCCAATTTTAATCACAATCTAGAGATAGGCATTTTCAGAAGTCACTTTTTTCCTAAAATATAAGATACTAAAATATATTTAAACACGGGGAATACGTAACTTAAAATGTTTTGTTCCAGTACGTAAATTAAATCAACAATTATTCATATATACTGAACTATAAAAGATTTATTCAGGGGTACTTACCTTGCGAAGCTTTACACTAACACTGGTTTGACTCTAAACGGATTTAACTACTGGGTCCTTCGACTTGAACCTACAAAATCGAAACAACCTAGGTCAGACGACCAGTTATGCTTGACATATTCTCGCTAGACAATTACCCAACGATAACGGTTCCCGACTCGTACATATTCGTATAATATTATACACGTAATAATTAGGGTTTGATTTATTTTTATTTAGATATATACTCGAGTCATATTTAAAAGTAATTTTCAGAAAATTTGGGCAGCGACTCCTCTATTCATAGACCTACCTGTTGAAACATCAATCGACGTCAATTCTCAACAAATCAAATTCACAATTTATAATCCACTACGACGCATCACGCGAAGAGTTATTTACGTTCCGAAAATAATTTATACGAATCATTTTATTTATTTAAAATATTCAAGACTCAGATATCAATCATCACGGTCCACCTTCCGCTCGTAAAAGTCATCGCGGACGGTGACGAAATTTCGTGGGTACCCGATTAATTCTCGGGTTTCCAACGTGAAATTCTATCGATTAATAAAAATATTTTCCATATGAAATTATATAATTTATTTCACGAAACTCAGTCAAGCAATTTCCTACAGTGAATTCTGTAAAACAATTAAAATCTAATTATCAACACACGTATATAACACGCGGCCCAAACACAGGACCAAAATTTTGGTCGGAAGAACAATAAAACCAGGCGGAAACAGTGCCATAGCAACAACACACACAACAACAAATGGATATACACACACACAGATACACACGTGTGTATATATACACAGAAGCATAACAACCAGAGAACAAGTAGCGAAGCACTGACGATTACCGGAATCGGAGTTGCGACGGCACCAGAAAAGCAACAGGGATCAATGGAGGAAGAGTGAAGACCAAGAAAGAGAAATAAAGGGGGAGAGAAGAGAGTGATGCGTGAGAGAGATTAGAGGAGTGAGAGAGAGATGTGCGAGAGAGATGAAGAGAGGATATGGAGTGAACTGCGTGTGATTATTTTATTCAAGAGAAATGGAATTAAACAGAGTTAAGACACGTATCCAACCAATTGTTGATAGATTAACACGTGTCGACAAGGATAAATACGAACCGTTTAAGGCCCGATTTATTCCAAAACTCGCAATTACGAACCGAGTCACTCTTAAAACAAATTCAGAAAATCACCAAAATAGTATTAAAATGTTAGAAATATCCCGAAGTAAATAAAAACATAATTTTAAAACAAATCCTGAAATGCAGTTTATACCCACTTTTAACAATTAAACGAAACAACGCGCGGGTAAAATTAATCCCAAAAATTCCCGAAATAATTTTAAAATTCTCAAAATATTATGAACTTAATAAAATATTATTAGGTCCCAATATGTTTGTAGAAGGGGGGTTGAATACAAACTATACCGTTTAATCAAATTTAATGCGGAATAAAAAAGTGAAACAAAATTCAAGTTATATAAAAATATTATTAAACTTGAAAGGTGTTACAACAACGGTATCGTTTACAAGGGATTAATCTCAAATAAATTATTACAAATCTAGAATAAATTCGACATGAACTTTTTCTATTTTTGCAGTAAAAAGATCAAATGCTAAAAGTAATTTGAGATTAAGTTTTAGGGATTATGATCCGTTAGATAGTTACATAAAAAAAGAGAATGATTTCTAGTGGTTTGGATTTAACTTTAATTGCTAGAAATTAATGTTCTTGAAGTTGCAGTTGAGAGATGAAATATATTGTGCGGCTGCTGATTTCTGTGTTCTTGAGTTGGTTGAATGAATTGAATGTCTTCTGCCGCTTGTCTTTTAATGATTCAATCAACAGAATCAATGGAACTAGCATGACTATCTGAGAATTGGCATGACTTTCGGTGAGACAATCTTTTGAACTAGCATGACAATCGGTGAGACAATCACTTGAGCTAGCAAGACAATTCCATAGCTAGCAGAACTTTCGGTATGACAATCTCCTGAACTAGGAAGACAATCCCATGGCTAGTAGAACTTTCGGTGAGATAATTAGAAATGACCTGGCATGACAATCTGGATTGTCATGCCAGTTCAAGTTTAATTTTGTTATTGAATTAAAACTGATTTTAATTCAATTACACTTTTGAAAATCAATAATATTAATTCAAAATTAATTAATCAATTAATTCAATTAATCAATAAATTAATCTTTGTAGATTTAATTTATTTTCTTAATTAAATTATATGACCTAATTAATTAATAGAGAATTAATACTACTCTTGAACAGCAACCACTCTTCTGAAGATCTTCTGAAAATCACTGAAAATTATGAATGAATTCCACCACTTCAATGTTGACACTCGATGTACTGTCTGGTTCATGAGTGACTAACTTCCGTGATGTTTCTTCATGTCTTGACTTTGATAACTTGATTTTCTTCAGATTAAATCCCTGTAACTATTTGATACCCTGACAAGATCTCTGTCACTTGATTAAATCCACAATCTTGATTTATATCACTGAGACTTGATCAATTTCTTGAAATTCTTCCAGTGAAGTAATTCCTCAAGTCTGTAGATGAATATTGTTTCTGAATCCTTTGACAAATGTTACTTTAAGAGATCTCTTTGACGATAGAACCACTATTTATTTGTTACATTCTTATTTGAGTAGAGTTAAATCCTCGAATAAATAAATAGGCTATGACATATGCCTTTCAATCTCCCCCTATTTGTTTATTAGACAATAACAATAAATACCTAGAGGATAACTCAACTAAGAAATAAGAAAAAGATATAAACAGAAATGCAAAGTAAATAGCAGAAAAGTTCTGGATAATATTTAACATTTTCCAGATTCTAAATAGATGTTCCTCTAGACTGAACATATCTTCAAGTAGTTTCATCTTCTTTTGTATAACCACATTTCCTGATGAGAAGCGCATATCTCTCTTGCTTCTCCCCCTATGAGAATCAACTGCTTAAAGGAGATCACCTTGTGTTTACCACCTCTCCCGTACAATAGGATCCGTAGTTACAAACAACAATGGTGTGGTGTAGTGTACATATGCTTTACCTTTTTCTTTTTCTTTCCTCCCTGCTATTTCTCCCCCTTAGTTGAGGAATCCTCCAAACTATTACCTAAGCTTTTATCTCCCCCTTAGAGAAGGAATATATGTCGTTGTCTGAAGGAGTTCTCATATTTCACTTGGTTGGAAAAGAAATAACAAGTATTTTCTCTTTCTTCCTTACTGTGAGTGTGTGATTCTGTTTAGTGTACCTCACATGTGTTTCACTCTTCTCTCCACTCATGTTTACACTCATTCTCACAAGTGTATAACTCCTCTCATAGCTCTAAAATTCAGCTGTACCTGTAAGGAAAATCACCTAGCCATCCTTAAGGAGGTCACAGGTGGTGCAATGGGAGTTCGCAAATCCCCATCCTTGTCAAACTCGTCAGATGAATCTGAGACATAATCTACAAGTTGCTAGTTTCCCTTTTAGGGTTCCAGATTTGAACTCTGGGAAGGTAAACAATGATCCAAAGAATTTAGCATAAAGATCAAGGTTCCCTTCTAATGTCTGTGAAGACATTTCCTTATGACTCATCAGGTATTATCTGAATCATTGTCAACAAGTTGTCGATCTGCGCCTACATCAGATCCACTATCCGCAGATGCATCCAGGGGATTTAAGCCTGGGGAGGTAAACACTGACCACTGATATATGGCTATTGGATCAGTATCCTCTCCTAACACTTGTAAAGGCAATTGGTCCATTAAAGAACCTTGAACAATCGAATCTGACCTTAAAATGGTCGAAACTCTTGTTTCCGTCAACTCGTCCTTTTGTGTGTGACCTTTCTTGTGCATCAAGAATTGTTTATGTTTGAGGTGGTGACACTACATCGGATGCCTTGGCCGACAGGCAAATTTCAATAGACGCACCCTGTTGAGAGAATGAATCTAGTAACTGTTTTTGTGCCTTTTCAGCGATTACATCTTTTTGAGAAGATGTATGGGGGCTAGCAGTTGTCTCAGTTTAAATACTACTCATATTGTAGGAGACAGAGCTGTTGGGTTGACTTCAGAACCTTCCTTATGTGGTGCACTAAGGCACTATCTCCCTCACGCTAATTCATACTATATTTTAGTGGTAAGAGAGTATTGGTTGGTTCTGTTTCTATATTTGTCTTTACAGTCTGGGATAGATGTTGTGGATTTCAACCTCATGACTGTCAATGAAAGAAGGCCATTGGAGGCTGAACCTGTATCACAGAACATATGGCAATATAGAGATAAAATATACTTAAGATCTATAATGAACGAAAATTATACATTTAATCTTTTGAGAGAGATGATGTACAATAGTGACTTCAAAAGATTTTAAATGAAATAAGAAATCACTAATGTTGAAAGAAGTTTGATTTTTTCCTAAAACTGTTCGAGTGCACAAGTCTGTTTTTATGCCTAAAAAGATAAATGATTTTGATAAGACACAGACTGATGACCTAGCTGTATTAAGAAGAGAAAGAAAGATTTTGACTTTCAATATGAATGAGTTTTTGATAAAGCATTGATCACTTAGGGTAAAGTCTAAGTAATTCTCATTCATATCAAAGCTCCATAATCTATCTTAATAAAATTATAATCAACAACATTGTTTGTTGAAAAATAATATTAATAAGAATGACTATGCTGCTGATTTCAAATTATAGTGAATCTTTCAGATATAACAACTTATATAAATTCACTAGAACTTAAAAATCTCACAACTATCTGCAACAAAATATTAACAATATATCATTGACCGATACTTGTCAAGTACTTTAGATACCAATAATTATGTTGCATATAATTTTAATATAATTAAAAAAATATCAATGAATTAAATACCAAATATCTATCAAAGAGATATTAGCATTCAATTTCATATATCATATAATTGTTAACTCCTAACAACTGTAATATCTCAAACAATATTTACAATTACAGAAAGTACAAATAAAAACTTATATTAATATAGCAAAAATACAGAAAATATTTACCAGTTCAATGATAACATTACCAGCTTACAAACAGCCATATCCCTCAGTTAAACCTTTGCTGTATCTCCAAAGGTAACCACTGGGCCAGCTTTCTCAACCACATTTGATAGCAGAGCTCTATCTCCGGTCATATGTCTTGATGATCCACTGGTCAAGAATCCACACTACCGGTTCCACCTGTTTAATGCCCTGCCACACAATTGGATTAAACCTTCTTCGGAACCAAAACTTGGTTGGGTCCGACATACTTGTAGAATAGACCTTGTGTCTAGGCAAAACAACATTTAACTTTAATGTTCTCAACTTTCTCAATGACTGGGACATTTGACCTTGTAAAACAGCCTTAACAAATTTATGTTTAGGCTTAGGCACAAATGTCTCCTTCTAGCCTTAGGAGGACTAGCAGTCTTAGGACTATCATGCTTTCTATTATTCACATGCTGACGATGAGTAGTCTTATCACTAGAAACATGCTTACCATTAAAATAAGCATACATCAAATTAAAAGCACAAGACATACAATAGGAACACCACATTACTTTATGAGAGGGATTAACAATAGGCAAATTATGTATGGTAGATATGGCATTTTTGTTATCCAACTCCTGGTGTCTGAGTTAGTCTCAGTTGCTTTCACAACTTTGACATGGACTTTCGACACACTTGGCTTGGAAACAACCTTCTCATTAGCACGATCTTCAGCACATATTCTTCTTGAATAATAAAGAGGTCTCATCAAATGGTTCAGCAATTGATCCTTTATAGAGGGGTTTATCAACACCCTTAAGCACATGTGGTACTTCCCTACCTTTAGCACAGACACGAGGAGGGGAGTTTATGGCTAATTCTCCAGTAGCAGCATAATCAAAACCTATTCCAGATGTTTGATTAATAGCTTGCTTACTGTAGAACTCTTTAGCCTTCGAACAAGAATTAAAGTAAGCTTTAACCTTAGTCTCAAGACCAGTGATCTTGTCTTTGAGAATAGTTTTGAGTTGTCTATAACAGTTAACTCTATTCTCTAGAAAAGATACTTGTTCTTTTAATTTGTCTTGATTAATGTGCACAATCTTAATTTATTGACCTCTTTCTCAAGGTCTTTGATCTGCTGACTTAACAGTTCATTATCACGACGAGCACAATCTAAGAACCTCCTAGATGATAAACTAATTCAGCATCAGTAAATTTTACCCCTTTTCTTGACGATGAAGTATTTCCATCAATAGCTATAAGAGAAAGATTCCCAACTTCTTCATCTTCACTATCAGTATCATCCCAGCTTCTTCCCCTTTCCATAAAAGCCCTTTCAGAGTACTCTTTGATTTGAATCATAAGAGTTCTTCCTTACTTGTTTTGGCTTCTGCATTCTGTGGCAAAGTGTCCCAACTCATTGCAGTTAAAGCATCGAATGGTGCTCCGATCAACCATCCCTATTTGTATCACCCACTGGGTGTTAAAGGATAAAGATCCACCTTTCTGGAATCTATTGTAGTTGGACTTG
>NW_027421688.1:0-19809 GCF_009905375.1 Apium graveolens
TTCTCAAACACATTACAGGTTACCGATTTCTTTCCAAACATAATGGCACCCAAGGACATTCTCTTTGATGGAGCAAAGTTTGTTCCTAATAACTTCTCTGCGATACTTAACACGACAGAGGCACCCTCTGAACTTCATTTCATTCAGGACTTTCTTACTAGTTCTGATATTGGGTTTGCTCTAACTGAGCCTACATCCATTTCTGGAGTTCAAGTACTGGAGTTTTGGAGGAGTGGAGTATATGACAATGGTGGTGCTCAAGGGTCCCCAAGTATAATATTTTCATCAGGGGAAGATGAGTATGTTGTGACTTTGTCTACGGTTAGACAGGCATTACAGCTACCTGAGGACTGTATTTATTCTACTGTTGATGACTCAGTTCTTCAACACATGATGGTTAGTCTGGGATATGAAGGAACATTGACCAAGCTTGGACAGTTGAAGAGATCTTTCATAAGGAGGGAATGGAGTTTCTTCTTTGATTGCATTACCAAAGCTTTCGCCAACAAATGTTCAAATTTTGATGCAATTCCCATATTCAGCCAACAAATCGGGTATGCACTTCTAAATCACACTGATTTTAATTATGCACGAGCAGTCTTAGGTTTTATTGGGGATAGGATGACAGAAGATCGCAATACTGTATATTTTGCAAGATTTTGTCAGCTTATTTATAGTTTTTGTTGTAATCAGCCCCAAAATTTTGGTGATCTAATTCCATCTTTCAGAATAGCTAAGAGAGCTTTATTATCTTCTGATAATAAAAAGGCTGTGTTAAGACCCCTCTTAATACCTTTATCTGTCAAACAAGCCTTAATCACCTATGATCCTGTTAAGTACACTGCACTTTATCCTGATGTTCAAACATCAGAACCTGGTTCATCAGCACCTACCACCTCTACTCAGCCACCTCAATCTTCTCAACCATTTCTCAGAACATATCTCAAGTCATATGTGAAGCCTACATCTTCTAAGCCAAAGAGAACAAAGACTGTTTCTCAAACACCTCAGAAGAAGAGAAGGATTACTTTGAGAGATGCATCAGATTCTGAAGAACAGATTCTTTCTTCAGAACCTGTGGTAAATGAAGCTGAGAAAGCAACTTCTCAGAAGGATTCTGATATTGGGGGTTCTAAGCTTCTCAAAGGCTTAGACGAATGACTGTTCCTGAAACTCCAAAAGAATCCAAATCAAACAAGAAATACAAGAAACAGAGGGCACAAAGGCCAGTTTCAGATGATGAGGAGGAAGCAGCTAAGGAAGGGGATCAGGAATCTCTGATCTCACAAGAAAAAGAATTTGATCCAGTTACTTCTTCTCCATCCACTCCATCTCAGGAAACTGTATCTGACAAGGCTAATTTCCCATCTGTGTCTCTTGGTAATCAAGGCACAAGTGCTGATAATGCTGATCAACACTTAGTTGTGCCTGGAGTAATTCTCTTAGAAGCTCCAACAGCAACAAATCTTTTTCCAACACCTGTTCCTGATGCTATTCAAACTCCGGAATTATCTAAGTCACCTTCTCTGCATCTAGACACTGATGATCAGACTTTAGGTGAGCATCAGGATATGGCTGTTGATCAGAACTTAGCATCAGCTCAGCAACTAGAGGATGCTGAAGCCTCCATTGCTACTCACACTGCTATTATATCAGATGATACTGATTCTATAAGTTCTGATGCTGCACATGCTGGAGATCCTGGTGATGCTGCTCCAACTGCAAATACTGATGCAGCAGGTCCTTCAGGACACATTCCTCTTTCTAAGTCTGAACTAGTAAAGAAGTTTGTTACAGAGGAATCACCAGTGCCTTGGAGTGAAACTCCTGCAGGACAGGAGTGGACTAAGGAATGGAACTCAGTTTCATGTATTCCATCTGCGTTACATCTTACTGAGCACTTGACTAAAGCTGATGAAATATTAAATTCTGATGATTTCAAAACCCAGCTTCGTATCACTGCATTGAGTACTAAACATCTACAAGGTCTTCATTCAACCACTCATGCAGAAATACACAAGATTCAGGAGAACTTATCAAGCAGGAACACGTTTGGAAACTTGATAAGAAAAAGTTCTTTCAACCTTCTATTGACAGGATTGCTTATATTGAGAAGACTCAAGATCGTCAACAAGCACAGATTGATCAAATTCTGCAAAATCAAGCTTCTCAGCAATCACAATTGACTGAAATCCAATCTTCAGTGGAATTGCTTATCTCTCTTCTACTTCCTGCTGATGCCAAAAAGGGGGAGAAAGTAATTAAGTCCAAATGCAAGGATGACAAGACACTGCAAGAAAAGGATGATGAAAAAGATGACCAAGGAAACTCTGGAATGGGTGGAGGTCATAGTCAAGGTAAAAGATTCTCATCAAGAAATGCTGAAATTATAAGTCACAGGATAAGTTCTGATACTGGGAAGAGAATAAGTTCTGATACTGGTAAAAGAATAAATTCTGATGAACTTCTAGATCTTGATGAAGAAATGTCAAGACAGTTATTTCTTCAAGAAAATCCAGGAATGGACTTGGAAAGTTTAAAGGAAGAAGAAGCTAGACTTAAATCAAAGAAAGCCACATCTAAATCTTCAAGACAGTTATTTCTTCAAGAAAATCCAGGAATGGACTTGGAAAGTTTAAAGGAAGAAGAAGCTAGACTTAAATCAAAGAAAGCCACATCTAAATCTGAAGCTTCTAGTAAAAAATCACTTCCAAAACTGAAAGGTATTGTGATTAAAGAAAAGGCACAAACTGAAGCAACATTTGCTAAATCACAACCAAAGATAGATCCAAGATCCAAGGGTAAAGAAAAGGTTGGTGAACCTGTTAAAGTTTATGTACCTCCTGAAGATGAAGAAATTACTGATGACAAAGATAATCTTGCTCTGACTTCAAGAAAAGTTCTTAAAACAACCTCTGACATGGCTCAAGTTGTTCAGAGTCAAGAAATTAAAAGTTCTGATATTCAAAAGAAGCAAGTAACCTCTGACACAGCTCAAGTTAACTTGATATCAGAAGGAAGATCAAAAACACTCCTACCAGGATTAACTAAAGCAAAACAAACTCAACCTTTGAAGACTACTGCAAGTCGTTTTGAAGCTAGAGTAGTTACTGGAAAGGAAGCAAGAGATAAAACTGGATTGGGAAGTGCTGATGAAAGAAGAATACACAACACTACCAATGATCCAACTTCCTTGAGTGAACCAGGTATTGGAGCAACTCCTGAAAGATTGAATCAACTGGAATCTGTACAAATGGTTTACCATACCTACTTGAAGGAACACATCTTGTTGTATTTCATGACAGATGGTAGGGTATATCATATAAGACAAAATGCCATTCCATTGAAGTATTTTGAAGAATTGGAGCATGTATTATTCTTACTTCAAGTGGATGACAGATTGACAGGGACTGCTGCAAACTATTTGAAAGAACAGATTCAGAGACAGAAAAGACTTTATTCTGTTAAGTCTGACAGCATATATGTTCCAAAGTACAGAAATCACAATGGTGATATTGTTGATATGAAGCCTAATACTGCACAGATCAGAACATATCTTGGTATTAAGGGGCTTGAGTTTAATCTAGAGTCTGACAAAGCCTATGTCATAAGACTAGATCAGGAGTTGAGAAAAGCAAAGATTAATGATCTCAGAGCTGCAATATTTCAAACTGGTGAAGATACTGCAGAGCTTAAAGATGTCAAACGGAGAATGATTGATGAACTCAGATATGCTGAGAAATGTTTGTTGAAGAATTATCTCAGAACAACTCCTGACATCAGAGAGATCAGAAAATGATGAAGCCAAGTCGAAGATCTACAACTGCTTAAATTCTGATGTGTATACAGACTAAAGTTGTTATCAGAAGTTGAATTGGTAAAAGCTTTAAGGACTGTAAGTTGTAATTATCTTGTCTAATTCTCATGCATTTGTACTTAATGTTTTTGACATCATCAAATATCTGTTAAACTTGTATATTTTGCTAATTTACAAGTTGGGGGAGATTGTTAGATATATTTGATAATGTCATGGCTAATATGTTTTATGTTTAGATTTCAGATCTTATTTGAACAGGACAAATCAGTACTTAACTGATCAGTACTTATACTGGACGTCAGGACTTAAGGGATATCAGTACTTATGTTATCAGGAGATAAGCATCAGGAGATAGATATCAGAACTTAAGTGCTGAAGGACGATCAGATAAGGACAGCAGCTGATTAAAGTTAAGAAGATCAAGATAAACATAAGAAGAGATATGCATGAAGAAGGAATTCCGTAAAGAATGGAATACTTGGAAGAAAAGATATCTGATTGATATATATTAGGAAGCAGAATTATATTCCATATCAATTAGCGATTATCTTGTAACTGTGTAATATATAAACACAGACATAGGGTTTACACTATAAGTGTTATCATTATCGAGAATATTATTTACTGTAACCCTAGCAGCTCTCGTGATATTTTGTTCATCACTGAGAGATAACAGTTTCAGATTGTAACAGAGTTTATTGTTTCAATAAAGTTTGTTTTCTGTTACATAAGTTCTTAAAGTTTGATTTGATTGTAATAAACACTGTATTCACCCCCTCTACAGTGAAAGTGTGACCTAACATCAAGTCTAAATAGTTACATGCAAAGCTGCAACTTGACATGTATGTGGCATTTCATCCAAAACTAAATCAAATCATCCCTACAATCCATTTAAACACATAATTAGAACCTAAGCATGATTGATTATCCAACTTAACACATAAATCAACTTAATTTCTTAAAAAAAATCAAGAACATTCGGAATTTCCAAGAACCATAACATGCATGCATCATATTTACTCTTTAAATCATAATTCAACTTAACCCAAATCCAATTATAGTCATTCAACAATTTTCCAAAGTTAATCAACCAACTTTCGAACTAATTTCTAAAATAAACAAGAACAAAATTCGAACTTTAAAGAATCTACATATGCAAAGATAAAGATCGAGTTTAAGGACTTTTAGAGCTCAGTTACGACATCATAACTCACCACCGGTTCACTAGAGTTCATCACCGGTGGCGGTGGCTCACGGTGGTGCCCCCATTCGAGGGTATCCAACCAAAACCACCTATTTTCATACCAAACACACAACAACCATCACATGCAACACTTAATCAGGCTAGAAATCAGAAAAATTAAACTCATCCTTCAAGATAATCAAGAACCCGAATGGGTTTCTTCCTCCCCACAATAAAACACACACATGCAACCACATATACAAATATATAAGTGAGAAGGAGGTTTGTTATAGGCTTGTGATGGATTTTTATCCAAGAATCATGAAGAAACAAGAAGAATTAATGGAGTTTAAAGAGAGAGAGATTATACCGAGAGAGAGGGAGGGATGGAGAGATAGAGAGAGAGAGAGAGAGAGAGAGAGAGAGAGAGAGAGAGAGAGATGGAGAGGGAGAGAGAGGGGGAGAGAGGGAGGGGGGAGGGAGTTCGGGAGTGAGAGAGGAGAAAGAGAGATGAGAGAGTTCGGTGGAGAAGAGAAGAAAAGAAGGAGTGGGGTGGGTTTATATATATAATTACCAAAGAAGGGTAACTTGGTAATTAGTAAATAAATTCTGAATTTCCTTCTTCTTAATTCAAAAACGAATTTGATTAATACATAACTCTCTCAGAAAAGGTGAAAATGTCACTAATAAAAATTTTAGAGTATAGGTCTTGAAATTAGCTTTCTAGACATATTTTTAAATAATTTTTGAGCGTGCGATTTATTTTCTATTAATTTTACAAGGTTACGCTTAAAATAGAAATATAACCCAATAAAAATCAATTTAAAATATGCCGATCATGAAATAATTTCATCTATCATTTTCAGAAAGTCTCTAGGACTATTTCGAAGATAATGAAGCTAATTTTATAATTTAATCACATTCCTTTAATTTTATAAAAATGTTCAAAGATCACTAAATCCTTTGCAAATCCTTTTAAAATTATTTAAAGTCCCAAAAACAACTCAGATTCGAATATGCACATAGCACATAACATACAGATGCATGGGATAATTAAGTAATATCTCTCATACACATTTCCAAATATTTTAATCCCTTTATAACAGGGGTCCCGTTCAACTTGACGGCCGGACGACACAGCTTAACCTTTTAGCTGACTCATTAAACTGGAACGAGTTACTTTACGTTCCCAGTTACTAAGGTACAATAACGACAATTAACCAACAAAATAAATTAACCTTTTATCTATTCATATAATCCACAATTACAACACAAAACTATACTTTATTCACTTAATTACGTAGCAAAATTCCCAGTCACTACAATCCACCCCTTAAATGGATTCTGTCCTCAGAATCTAGTCTAATCAAATAGATGGGGATACTTTTCTCGCAGTTCACTTTCTAATTCCCAAGTTCATTCCTTTATCTTAGGATTTCTCCACAATACTCTAACTAGAGGTACGACTTTATTTCTGAGAGTCTTCTCTTTTCGATCTAAAATTTGAACAGGTTGTTCCACGTAAGACAGATCTTGCTGAATTTCTATTGGTTTCAATTTGATCACATGACTGGCATCATCATTATATTTCTTCAGAAGAGAAACGTAAAACACGTTATGAAAATGTTGCATCCGGGGAGGTAACACTAACTCATATGCGACTTTTCCAACTTGTCTTAGCACTTCGAAAGGTCCAATATACGTAGGACTCCACTTTCCTTTATTTCTGAATATGGATAAACCTTTCCATAGAGATATTTTTAACAATACTTTATCTCCGGGCTCGAATTGAATACCTTTCCGGTTCTGATTTGCATATTTCTTTTGTCGATCTTGAGCAGCAAATAACCTTTTACGAATCACTTCCACTTTCTCTTTCATTTGCTGAACTAGCTCTGGGCCAATTAATTTGCGCTCGCCAACCTCATCCCAATACGTAGGGGATCTGCAATTTCTCCCATATAACGCTTCGTATGGTGGCATGCCGATACTTGCGTGATAACTATTGTTGTAAGAGAATTCAATCGATGGCAAATGGTCATCCCAATTTCCTTTGAAATCCAATGCACAAGTTTGCAATATATCCTCGGATGTCTGAATAGCCCTTTTGCTTTGTCCGTTAGTCTGCGGATGATACACCATACTCATTTTCAACTTAGTTTCCAAATGATCATGAAATTGTCGCCAAAATCTCGAGTTAAATCTCGGATCTCTATCGGAGATGATAGACACTAGAACTTTGTGACGCATCACGATCTCATCCAAATACATCTTTATTAACTTTTCCAATAAGAATATTTCATTGATAGGAAAGAAATGTGCTGATTTTGTCAGTCGATCGACTATTACCCAAATCACATCATGGTTAGACTTAGTCTTTGGCAATCCTACCATGAAATCCATCGTGACATGCTCCCATTTCCATTTGGGTAGATCTAGTGGCTGAAGCAATCCACTCGGTCGCTGATATTCCGCTTTTACTCTTTGACATGTATAACATTTACTTATCCATTCTGCGATCTCCTTTTTCATGTTCGGCCACCAATAACTTTCTTTCAAATCCTTGTACATTTTCGTACTTCCAGGGTGAATCGAAAATCTTAAGTTATGCGCTTCGTGCAAAATCTCGTGCTTCAATTCCACAATGTTAGGAATCCAAATACGCGAGCCAATGCGATATATTCCATTCTCATCATTCTGAGCTTTCACTTCTTCTCCTATCAATTTGTCCTTTTCGTGATTCACCACTTGTTCTTGACAACAACGAACCTTTTCCAAGATTTCTGGATGAAATGTCGTCGCATACATTGCGTTATTTGTAAATTCTGAAACTCGTGCTTCTATTTCCAATTTCTCAAATTCCTTAATCAACTCTTCGGATGAAGTCAACACATTTAACCTTTCCTTGCGGCTCAACGCATCCGCTACAACGTTCGCTTTTCCAGGATGATAACTTATCGTACAGTCGTAATCCTTGATCAATTCCAACCATCTCCTTTGCCTCAAGTTCAGTTCTTTTGCTTAAAGATTTACTTTAAGCTCTTGTGATCCGTATAAATCTCACACTTTTCTCTGTACAAATAATATCTCCAAATTTTAAGAGCAAACACAATTGCTGCCAATTCCAAATCATGCGTATGATACTTCTGTTTGTGCGGCTTTAACTTCCTTGACGCATATGCTATCACCTTCACGTGTTGCATTAACACACATCCCGATCCTTTATATGAAGCATCACTATAGATCACAAATTCTCCTTTCTCGTCGGGTAAAACTAATACTGGGGCGGTTACCAACCTCTTCTTTAACTCTTAAAAACTTTTCTCGCACTTATCTGTCCAACCAAACTTTTCGTTCTTCCTTGTCAACTTAGTCAATGGGACAACGATCTTAGAAAAATCTTGTACGAATCTTCTAAAATAACCCCGCTAATCCGAGAAAACTTCTTACTGTCGCAGGAGTCTTTAGCCTATCCCAATTCATCACAACTTCTATCTTTGCGGGATCAACTTTAATATCTTCATTGTTAACTACATGTCCAAGAAACTGAACTTCCTTTAGCCAAAATTTACACTTAGAAAAATTCATGTATAACTTCTCTTTTCTTAAAATTCCCAAAGAGATCCTCAAGTGTTCCATATGTTCTGCTTCTGTCTTGGAGTATATCAAGATATCGTCAATAAACACTATTACGAACTTGTCCAAATATTGCTTAAACACTCTATTCATGAGATCCATAAATGTTGCTGGCGCATTTGTCAAACCGAACGCCATTACCAAGAATTCATAATGCCCATATCTTGTTCCAAACACCGTCTTGGGTATATCTTCCGCTTTAATCTTTATTGATGATATCTAGATCTTAAATCAATCTCCGAGAAACAAGTAGCTCCTTTCAACTGATCAAATAAATCATCAATTCACGACAGAGGGTATTATTCTTAATATTCAACTTATTCAATTCGCGATAGTCGATACACAATCTCATACTTCCGTCTTTCTTTATTACGAATATCATTGGTACACTCCACGGGGATACACTTGGGTGAATTACTCCGTTATTTAACAGTTCTTGCAACTGTACTGCTAATTCCTTCATCTCGACATGCGCCATTCGATAGAGAGCTTTCAAAACTGGTTCCGTTCCAGGAGCCAAATCAATCGTGAATTCGATCTCTCGATCCGGAGGTAGTCCAGGTAATTCATGTGGAAATACATCGGGAAAATCTTTAACTACTGGAATTTCCTCAATTCTTAAAGATTCTGCCTCTATATCCTTTGCATGAGCCAAATACGCTTCACATCCCTGTCGTAACAATCTCTTCATTTGGATAGCCGTTAGAAACTTTCTTTCTTACTTCTTTCCTTTAAATATCACTTCAACTCCATCCTTAGTTCTTAATTTCACCTTCTTGATTTTACATTCGATTTGCGCATCATGGTTTGACAACCAATCCATCCGTAATATAACGTCGAATTCTCCTAACTTAAAAGGGATTAAGTCCGCAGAAAAATGCCGACCTTCTATAACCATATCGCAATTGGGACAGATTTTATGGGCACTAACTCTTTCTTGATTTTCTACTTCTATAATCAAATTAGGTTCGAGAGGGTACGCAACACACTTTAATCTATCAATAACACTTTCAGCAATAAAGGATCTAGTTACTCCAGAATCCATTAACACTTTAACTTCTACTGAGTTTATAACAAGCATACCTGCTATCACATCCAAATCATGCACAGCATCTTTCATAGTCATGTTGAATGTTCTTGCCCTTGGCTGGGCTGCTGGTGCTGCTGGGGGTGGTGGGCCAGTAATCCTAAGCACATTCGCCTTCCAAACAGGCTCTTTACAGTTCCTTGCTATATGGCCTACCTTTCCATATTTATAACAAGTCATTTCTGGCTTCCCTGCTCCACTTGGGCATTCTATTGAATAGTGTCCTTTTTGGTTGCACTTAAAACATGTCACGTTCAGCTTGTTGCACCTCCTCGGGTGTCACTTTCCACAAACCTTGCACTCCTGAATCTGGGGTTTATTGTCCTTCACTGGTTGTCCCGTCTTCTGGAAATGATTCTTTTGATTTCCGTTTCCGGGCTTAAACTTTTGAAACTTCTGGTTTTGACCTCCACCATTCTTTACAAACTTCCTCTAAACTTAGAACTTCCTTGATCCGATTCTGATTCCTCAAACTTTCTCTTCTTTCCTTCAATTTCCCTCTTAGGTTCTTTTTTCTCTCATTCTATAGTCATCGCTTTCTGAACTAATGCGGCATAATTCTTTATTTCAAGAAGAGCTACCTAACTTTGAATCCCTGGTTTCAGTCCTTGCTGAAATCTTTTAGCCTTCTTTGCTTCGGTATTCATATACTCGGGCGTGAATCTTGCTAACTCTGAAAACTTCACTTCATATTCATCCACGGTCATATTTTTCTGTCTAAGATTCAAAAACCTCATTTCCAACTGGTCTTGCATATAACTTGGCAAGTATTTCTCTAAGAACATATCTGTAAACTTTTCCTAGGTTATAAATTTTCCTTCGAGCAACGCCTTAGAAGATTCCCACCAATAACTAGCCTCATCCTTAAGATAATAACTCGTGTACTGCGCCTTCTTGTCATCCTTAACTTCTGCTAACTCAAAAGCCTTCTCCATTTCTCTCAACCAAGACTGAGCTTTAATCTGATCTGGCAATCCTACAAACTCTGGGGATGTACGGACTGAAATTGCTTGAAATTACCAACTTTAGGGGCTGAAGGTTGTTGCAAATGTTGAAAAAGTTGGTTCATTATAGGAGTATCTTGGTTTTGTTCTTGACCTTGGGTTTGATTTTCTTCTTCTTGGTGATTTGGTGAAGTGGCCATTTCTTACAAACCTGATTGAGCAATTATTTAGCAATACGATAGCATGGCATACATGACAATAAAATCCTTTTTAGAAATGGTTTTGCGGGTTTTAATCTTTACCCAATTTGCTCTTGTAATTCTATTACTACATAATTCGCTCATCGATTAGGGTTCTCACATGACATAAGGTATATTATCTCAAAAGTGTTGGATATGGTTACTTGGAAAACAGGATGTATAAAACAGTTTATGAAGAAAAATGTATAGATAGGGAATTCAAGAAATTCATTGGCTTTTACAAATTCAAACAAAGTACATAGACTGATAGTCCAAATATAAATAGTTCTGGGAATAAGATACAATAACATAACAGGGTTAAACAGAGGAAAATTGGAAAATATTCCCCATCTACCCCTAACTTCTACCTAACTACTACTACAATACCAAGTTCTGAAATACAATATAAAAATGAAAAGGGATCCCGACATCTGACCAAGTATCTCAAGCCTATCGATGCTGAAAAGAAATAAACAAATAACAACTACTGCGGGCTCCACCAGATGTCCCGCTTGATCATCACCATAATCTAGAATATCCCTCAACACGGTCAACATCAATTATGAACCCTCCTGGCCTCAGCCTCTGCATCACTAGTAGATGGTCCCTCATCCAACCTCCTCCGGGCAACCTGCTCCACCATCTGAATACGAACCTTCCACTCATCCTCCAATACTGACATCTGCTGCCTAGACTCACGGGCCAATCTACCCACCAATGCTCCCAACTCAGGAATACGGGAGTACACAAAATCTCGATCCTGGGCTATCTTGCCTCCAATCTGGGCAGACACAGTCCTAGCCGGCATAGCAGGCACTCGCTCAGGGGATAAAATCTCTGGAATGGGTCTCAGGGGAGACACCTGCATAAGGGGCCTCACTGCTCTCTGATGGATCCTCCTCAGGGTTTGAGCTAACATACAAGGGCTCTACTGAAGGGGGTGGAATAGAGTCCACTGGGAAACCAGGCAAACTATGCTCTGAATCTGAATCGCTACCACTATTAGGGTCCTGATATAAAACACAAAACAACAACCAAAAATAGCGTTAGGGTTAAATTAAACTTTCAACTGACTCACACCCTAACTCTAGTTCCTACCTTGACCTATTCACTTTACTTAGACTATACCTAATAGTCTAACTCAACTCTATCTGAGTCGAACACTCTCGTGATATATATATATACGCAAAATACCCTTTTATCCTAACTTGTCTCAGGGACTAGATCCTGTAGCTCTGATACCAACCTGTGGTGCCCTCAATCTCGGGGTTAGGAAATGAGGACCCACACACCATTAAACTAAAATAACAACATAAGATATAATAAACCCCGATTAAGCACTAACAGAATCTAAACAGGATTAAGTTTGAGACAAGATTAAAACTACCAACCACCATAAATATATTACAACCCAAAATAATAATAAATTCAAATTTATTTGATTCTGACATGGAACCGACAGATAACCCATTATATCTGAACCAACTAGAAAAGCCCTTCCAACTATCTCACTTGCACACACACACATCTGCTACCTTCTCTGGCATCTGGAAACCAACGACATGGTAGGGACCACCAGGAACGCTCTTGCGAGTGGTGCGCCTAAGTCTGGCCATCTTCTTTCTTAACTGCCATGGTTAGATCAAAGAAAATATATGAGCAAAAAAGCTCAGCAAGTAACTATATAAACAGTTTTACAATTCAATACCATTTAGAAATAGCAGTATCTGAGGCATTCTACTTTATAAATTCTAGGTGGCAATTCTCTATCTTTGACGAGGAAAAAGGCTATGAAGAAAGGTTTAGTCTTTCAAGAATCAAGGCACAAGTAGGGTGAAAGTCGACATTCATCACAAATCATTAGCAAGACTTTAAAGTGTTCCTCAAAAGAAGGAAACTATAAATCAAACTTTGAAACTTATCATCAATGTAAAGTGACATGGTTCACAACATTACAACCAAAATGAAGACTCGAGTTGTTCCATTTCATTTTACTCCATATTTTAAAGAATAAGGAGCAAACCGCTCGAAGAATGTAAACATTTTCATCTTTATAGAATATAAGGGAACCCTTGATTGGAATATCTATCTTTTAATTATAATAGAATGATCAGCCCATACCAACCTCCATCTGGTCGTTATGGTACCTATGGCATTATAGCCATATATTGGACTAGCCCCGCTAGCCTCTTACGTGACCGGACTAGTCCCACTAGCCTCTTATGTCTCTATCCAATTCATCAGGAATTCATTTGGAAAACCTTTATGTTGGAAGAAGTAAAGAAGTTGACTAAATTCATTTTAACATTACCAAGAATGTGAAATCATTTGGACTCATTCAAGTCGAAAATCATTCTTAAGTTCAATTCAAGATTCGAAAGAAGTGAACGAATCAAAAGTTAACAAAAGTCAATACCAAGGACTTTGATCAAATGATAAATAGGGTACACTATCTTAGGAATCAAAATAGTTCTAACGATCAATACATGACAAGGTATATAGATTATCGAAGAATCTAGATTTATCAAACTATTACGTGAGAAAGTTCATAAGGTATTCTTCGGAACAAGGAATCATAAGGTTATCGAGGAACATGAGTAAAGTATTAAGCAATAGAAATAATAGGGTTACTATTAAAGTTCATACGGAATTGATAACAATGTGTCAAGGAAACAATAACAGGGTTTCTCGGAAGCCAATAATAGGTTCATCTTAATGTTTGATAGAGCATTATAACCATTTCGTACTTATCATGGCATCAATAATATCCTCTCTATAATCAAATCAAAGAGAAGGAAGATTACTTGCCTTAAATCGTTATCCTGCTTAACGGGATGTTAGGTCACACACACTGTAGAAGGGGGTTGAATACAGTGTTTACTACAATCAAATCAAATATAAGAACTCAAGTAACAGAATACATATTTTATTTAACACAATAAACTCTGTTACAATATGGAACTGTTCTCTCTCAGTGATGAACAAATTATCACGAGAGCTGCTAGGGTTACAATGAATAATATTTTCGATAATGATAACACATATAGTATAAACCCTATATCTGTGTTTATATACTACATAGTTACAAGATAAACTTCCAATTGATATCGAATATAATTCTGCTTCCTAATACATATCAATCAGTTATCTTTTCTTCCAAGTATTTTATTCTTCATAGAATTCTTCTTCATGCATATCTCTTCTTGTATTTGTCTTGATCTTCTTTCCTTTCAATCAGCCGTCTTCCTTATCTGAAAGTCTCCTTAAGTCCTGATATTATCTCCTGATAACTTCAGTTTTGATAACTTAAGTTCTGATATCTTAAGTTCTGACTTCAGTATAAGTACTGATTTCCAATTAAGTACTGATTTGTCCTGTTAAGTACGATCTGAAAACTAAACACAAATCATATTAGACATGACATCACAAATATATCTAACAATCTCCCCTAACTTATAAATTAGCATAATATACAAGTTTAACAGATATTTGATGATGTCAAAAACATTAAGTACAAATGCATGAGAATTTGACTAGATAACTACAACTTACAGTCCTTTCAGCTTTACCATCCTTAAGATCTGATATCAGCTTCAGTCTGTATATACTTCAAAATTTAAGCAGTTATAGATCTTCGACTTGGCTTCAATTTCTGTTCTCTATGATGTCAGGAGTTGTTCTGAGATAGTTCTTCAAAAGACATCTTTCAGCATATTCAAGTTCATTGACCATCCTCCTTTTAGCATTTTTCAATTCAGCTGTATCTTCACCAGTTTAAAAAATAGCTACCCTGAGATCATTTATTTTAGCTTTTCTTATGTCCTGATCAAGTCTGATCAGATATGCTTTGTCAGACTCTAGATTGAATTCCACAACCTTATAACCCAGAAAAGTAGTTATGATCTTAGCAGTGTTAGGCTTCATTTCAACAATATCACCTTTGTGATCTATGTACTTGGGACAGTATGGGCTGTCAGACTTTACAGAGTAAAGCTTCTTCTGTCTTTGAATTTGTGACTTTAAATAACCTGCAGCACCATCTGTTAATCTATTTTTCACTTGAAGTAAAAATAGAACATGTTCCAGTTCTTCAAAATACTTCAGTGGAATAGCATTCTTCCTGATCTGGAATACCCTACCATCTGTCATAAAATATAACATGATGTGTTCTTTCAAAACAGAATGGTAAACCATTTGTACAGATTCAAGTTGATTCAATCTTTCAGGAGTTGCTCCTACTCCTGGTTCACTTAAGGAAGTTGGATCATTGGTAGTGTTGTGTATTCTCCTTTCATCAGAACTACCCAATCCAGATTTATCTCTTGCTTCCTTTCCTGTAACAACTCTTGCTTCAAAACCACTTGTTGTAGTCTTCAAAGGTTGAGTCTATTGAGCTTTGGTGAATCCTGTTAGGAGTATCTTTGAAGGTTTAACATGAGCAATCTCAGAGATTTCCTTTTCCTTAACTTCTGATATCAAGTCAACTTGAGCTATGTCAGAGGTTGCTTGCTTCACTGTCATATCAGAACTTACTACATCTTGACTCTGAACAACATGAGCCATGTCAGAGGTTGTTTGAGAAATATTCTTTTTCATCAGAGTAAGACTAGCATCTTCTTCATCAATTATTTCTTCATCCATGACTGGCATATAAACCTTTACAGGTTCATCAACTTTTTCTTTGCCCTTGGACCTTGGATCTACTTCCACTTGTGATTTAGCTTTGGTTGACTAAGAATGTGTTCTTTCTTTTATCACAATACCCTTAAGCTTTGGAAGTTTCTTTTCAACAACAGAAGCTTTAGATTTTATCTTGACACTTTTTGCTTTGAGTCTAGCTTCTTCTTCCTTTAGACTCTCAAAGTCCATTCCTGGATTTTCTTTAAGAAATAATTTCTTTGAAATTTCTTCATCAAGTTCCAGATGTTCATCAGAACTTATCCTTTTACCAGTATCAGAACTTATTCTTCTCCCAGTATCAGAACTTGGTCCTTGACTTGTGATTCTAGCTTTACTTGATGAAAATCCTTTGCCTTAACCATGACCTCTACCCTTATCAGAGTTTCCCTGGTCATCATTTTCATCATCCTTTCCCTTCAGTGTCTGAATAGATTTGCATTTGGACTTAATCATTTTCTCCCCCTGAGACAAACAATTCCACTGAGGATTGGATCTCATTAAGTTGAGTTTGATGAGAAGCTTGATTCTTTAGAATTTCATCAATCTGAGTTTGTTGCTTCTCCTGAGTTTTCTCAATGTAGGCAACTCTGTCAAAGGCAGACTTGAAAAACTGTTCTTTTCAAGTTTCACATTCATATATTGCTGGATCAAGTTTATTGAATTTTATTCACCTTGGCATGAGTTGTTGAGTGTTGACCTTGAAGGTGCCTAGTACTTAATGCAGTACCTCTCAGTTGTGCCTTAAAATCATCATTTATCAGCATTTCATCAGCTTTTGCCAGATGCTCGGCAAGAATCTTTTCAGAAGGAACAAAACTAACTGTGTTCCATTCCTTAGTCCACTCCATTCCTCTAGGAGTTTCACTCCAAGGTACCGGTGCTTCCCCTCTAACAAACTTCTTGACTAAATCAGCTTTATTAACTGTTTGTTGAGGTGCATGTCCTGATGGACCAGCTGCATCAGCATCTAGATTAGTAGCAGCTTCACCAGTAGTTTCAGCATTATTAGCATCAGAACTTATAGATCCAGCAGTATCAACATCCTCTGATGGAATAGCAGTATGTGAGGCAATCGAGGTTTCAACATCATCCTCTAAATTCTGATCTGCAGCTAAGTTCTGATCAACAGCCAAATCTTGATGCCCGCCTAAAGTCTGGTTTTCATCATCCAGATTCTTAATTGGTGTAGTTGGAACATCTTCATTGAAATCAGCATCTTGAATTAGTGTTGTTGGTGGAGTGAGTTGAGTTGGTGGAGCTTCCAAGTACAGAACCTAGGTCTTCAGTATGTACTTGTTCAATTATAGGTAACACAGGAGGTGTAGGCACTCTGTCTTGAGCAGTTTCTGGTTGTGCATAAGGAAGTGATTCAATAACAATTGGTTCTGTTGGGATCCGAGATTCCTGACCCCTTCCTTAGCTGCTTCCCCATCTTCTGAATCTGACTCAACTGTATCCCTGTGAGCTCTTTGCTTTTTCATTTTCTTCAAGGGTGGAGACACCGTAGGAGCTTTATCATCAGGATTTAGCTTTCTAAGCCTTTTGAGAGGCCTAGATCTCCCAGTTACAGTATTTTTCTGAGAAGAGACCTTCTCAGCTTCTACAACAACAGGTTCTGAAATAAGAACCTGTTCCTCCAATATTTTCTCAAATCATATAAATTTATTATTGACCATTATTAAATCAAAACATTCATCACAGGATAAAATTTAAAATTGATGAAGTAAAGATTAACAAATTACAATTAAAACATGCACAGTCACATAATTTGAGAAACAAAGATCAAATCTTACAATTAAATAAAATTTCATTCACATATCAGATGATTACATTTGATGAAATTTATCAATTACATGCAAAAGTACAAGATAGACCTAATCTTAGAATCTTAACATCAACAGCCTTAGTCCTAGTCTAAGAAGACCTAACGACTAGCTTCTTCTACTGCTGACAAAGAGCATTGCAAGACGAATGATTCGTTCTTGCTGACGGAGAGCTTCTCTCCTCTCCTCTTCCAGACGATCACAATGGAGATGATAGTCCATATAAAAGAATAAGAGGTCTGTGTGAACCTTTTGTGGAACTGAGTTCCAGATCTCTTCAGGAATGACAGTTACATGCCACTCCTGTCGCCAATCATCACAACTCAACTCGATATTAAAAGTATCATAGTTCAGGAGCAAGTTGAAATGAACCATGTTTTTGATGAGTTTGAAAAAAATGAGTTTGTGAGAAGATGAAAGATGTATTGGCTGGAATGAGTAGTTAGTTTAAATAACAAATAGAATACCAAGAGACGCAAGAAATATTGAATAGTTACAGGTAAAAGTAATGATACCTCGTCTCCCTAAACCAATGTGTAATAATAACAGTCATTAAGCGATCTAAAGCCAGAGTTAATGAGCACGGGAAATAATAACAATTACTATGCACATGTAGGTTTTCAAGACATACATGCTAACCACTAAACCATAATGATTATGACTGATTTATCTCACATAAACCAATATTCTGTAAAAATATGACCGTTCAAGTAATGACCAAAAATAAACCAAGTAAATAAATACTGCCACGTCAGCATCAGAACTTGATTAGTAACAGAATTTAAAAGTCATCAGAATATGGCTCCTTTACTCGAAAAGTTAATGTTTATTCCTGTAATTCTTCACACAAATACTGATATGGGTTCAATAGAACTTAATCATCAGAACTTCCATCAAAACTTGTCCTCAGAATTTATGCAACTGACACTTAAACTGTTCATCTAAAACAACATTTATCACCACAGTAATTTTCATCATTCATATGGAGTGTATGTGTGTGCAATAAGCTAAATATCAGACAAAGAGTAAAGTCTGATTCACTTCAGTAAATCTTAGAAATAAGGCATAACTAAGAACTTTGCTCAAAATTTGTCATTATTCTGAAGTCTACTACAGAATGAGTTCATGCATGAGTCCACCTCAACTGTTTTGTGCTTATTTTATGCATCTTTTGAAATTCCTTTTTACAGTGGCTTCTCAGTGTAAGTGAGTCACGACTGCTTATCAGAATTTATGCTATTATCAGAGTATTTCTCCAGTAATCAGAGAATGTGAAAAGTCACCAAGAAAATTTTATGTTGCTTTTCTAATGCATATTACTTAATACCAGCAATGCACTTGGGTCTTCCCTTCCACATTTTTACTCTAGATCTCAAAGGAGTACCTGATATTTATTTCTTTTCTTTTCCTTTTTTCTTTTGATAAGTGAGGCTTATCAGCACTTAGTACATCCATCAGATTACTAACATCAAAACTTAACAGATAAGAAGCATTATTCTAGTTTTTGACTTAGTAATAAGATACATAAAGTAAGCTTTAACTAAGCTCAATATCAGAATTTGCTTATGTAAAAAGATTTCCACATAAACAATTACTTCAAACATGGGATCTTTAGTATTTAAAGACTACTAGGTCAGCATCTAGCACAGTTATCCTCATTGGATTGAATAGTCACAGAAACATTCATATCACTATTAGAGTTTAGAAATTCACATCAGACAACAATCAGCACTTAAGCAAATTTTAATTTAAGCACAAAATACACAAAGATAGTAATATCTGTAAATACTGATTATAAATTCTGATGTATCAGAACATAAACTAAGCAGATTTAGAGAAAGAACCTGAAATCATTCCAAGTTCATTTACCAATCTTGTAAAAGTAGCTTCATACAGTGGTTTTGTGAAGATATCTGCTAGTTGTTGATCTGTTGGAACAAAATGCAATTCCACTATACCTTCATCCATATGTTCCCTTATGAAGTGGTACCTAATGCTGATGTGCTTTGTCATTGAGTTTTGAACTGGATTACCTGTCATAATAATAGCACTTTGATTATCACAGTAAATAGAGATTTTAGAAAATTCTAACCCATAATCCAGTAACTGATTCTTCATCCAAAGAATCTATGCACAACAGCTTCCTGCAGCAATGTATTCTTCTTCTGCAGTTGATGTGGAAATTAACTTCTATTTCTTGCTAAACCAAGAAACCAATCTGCCTCCAAGAAATTGGCAGCTTCCACTTGTGCTTTTCCTGTCAATTTTGCATCCTGCAAAATCTGCATCTGAGTAACCTATTAGCTTAAAGTCTGATTCTCTAGGATACCACAATCCCATATCAGCTATACCCTTAAGGTACTTAAAAATTCTTTTCACAACTATTAAGGGTTCTCTTGG
>NW_027421689.1:0-62680 GCF_009905375.1 Apium graveolens
CATTTTCATCAGAATTAGCCATCAGGGCTAGGTTCACATATTTCATATCATCATCTTCATTGGCTCCGTCTGCTGCCCAGTCATCTTGAGTTAGAAAAGCTCTTTCCTTTTGTTTGAGCAAATCGAAATATTTCCTTTTGTAATCAACTTGCTCAAATTTTTTCTTATCAGAGGTTGGCTTTCTGCACTCATTTGCAAAGTGTCCACTTATGCCACAGTTATAACATTTGAACTTAGATTTGTCCACCATGTTCTTGTTTGACTTAGTGAATTTAGCATTTTTCCTGAATTTCATCTTTGCAAACCTCCTGGACAGAAAGGTCAGATGTTCATCAACATCATCAGAGTCATCTTGACTGGAATTATCTTCAACCTCAGCTACTTGCTCATTTCCCTTACTTGATTCTGATTTGCTTGTGCCAATTTTGAGACTTGGCATTGTCTTTTCTTCATTCCTGGCTCCAGTCTTCTCATTGTCAGCTACAAGTGCAACTGATCCACCTTTTCTCTTTCCCTTTTCCAACAGCTCATCTTGCTCCATCTCAAGTTCATAGGTCTTCAAAATTCCATATAATCTTTTATGTGTGAAGTCCTTATAATCTTGAGAATTCCTTAGTGAAACAGTTATAGGCTTCCATTCCTTTGGTAGAGACCTCAGAAATTTTATGTTGGAGTCCTCGACTTGGCTCTGCCATACAGCTTCAATCCATTCAACAGTTTCTGAAATCTACTGAAGGTATCATTCAGTGATTCTCCTTCTTCAAAGTGAAAGTATTCATACTGTTGAATGAGAAGCTGCATTTTGTTTTCTCTAACTTGTTCAGTACCTTCACAGATAAGTTGCACAGTATCCCAAATTTCCTTAGCAGTTTAGCTGCTAATGACATTATCAAACATATCTTGACCTAAACCATTGAACAGAATGTTCATGGCTTTCTTGTCCTTGTGAACCTCTTCAATATCTTCATCAGTCCATTCTGCTTTTGGCTTGGGAATAGACTGTCCAATAGCAACTGTGCCAGTTGCAGCTGTGGCCACCTTGTGAGGGATGTGAGGACCATTTTCAATGCAGTTGATGTAGCTTTCATCTTGAGAGAGAAGATGTAGATGCATCTTCACTTTCCAGTGATGATAATTATCTCTTTCCAGGATTGGAATCTTTATACCAATATCCTTCTTACTCATGATGTTAGTAGAATAGATCTTTAAATTCTTTGTAAGTTAAGAGCTTGCTCTGATACCAATTGTTATTCCCAAGGAACTAACAATGAGATTTACAGAAGGGGGTTGAATGTAAATCTCAAAACTTTTTCAAGTTTTGAGCAGTTTCAAAGGCTGTGTGTTTTGATGAACAAGTGTGTGTGAATTGCTTTGAGCTAATGCAGACAGATATATATTCAAACACAAATGAACACAAAAGACTTAAAAACTTTTCTGGTGGATTTGTTGTTCCACCAGAGATGTGTTATTTCAGAAAATCTGTGATTCAAGAAATTGATCACAGCTGCTTTCTAATACAAACTAGATGATTTCTCTCAATGATTTTTCTAAACAGCTCTGAAAGTTCACACTCTAGTTACTAGCTGCAACTTGGTTTATATATCACCAAGTTTAAAAGTGAAGACAAAAAATATAAAATACAATTGAAAAGATTCTTCACATGTTTCTTCTTTATTTCTCGTATCCAAGTGCAATCTAGGATAAATCTGTGAATCTTTGAATACCTTCCTTAGTGTTGCACCAGAATGGAAATGCTGTATTTTCCTTGATTCCTCCAAGAGGATGCTACATTCTAATTGTCTCTGTCAACCCATGTGCCTCTTTCAGCTTATGAATCGTCACTGTCACTGCTATTGAACTTAGCAATCCGTTGAAGCTTTCATCCGTTGAAGACTTTATGCCTTTGATGCATTAGCAGTTGAAGCTTTATCCGTTGATGTCACTCATCCGTTGAAGGATGTTATCCGTTGAAGCTTTAGAGACATCCGTTGAAGCTTTGTTTCTTATCCATTGAAGACCTTTAACTTATCAGTTAATACTACTTCACTTATACAAAATTACAAGACATGAAATATTACAGTTAGCCCTCCTATTTGCATATCCACTAGTAGTCAACATGACTTATAATTTCCCCCAACATCTAAGAATTATAACTTGAATACAGAAACTGAAATGTGCTACAATACTAAAACTTATTTCTAAGTAAAGCTACTCCATCAACGGATAACGAGAATGGTCTTATCCGTTGAGGCTACAAACACCAGATTTCTACTTAAGTGTTTTGTTTAACTTATCATCAAACTAATACACATATTTCTAACACGATATTTAAAAGTCCACAAATTTCTTTTTATTTGAAAAACATGTGGATTTTGATGGATTTTCTAGTAAAATTTCATATGAATTAAAATGTAAATTATTTCATGTATAAGTTTTCATAAGTGTATTCAAAGTATTTTTTTTCTATATACACAGAGGATCAGACTTAAATTGAAAAACAAAAAAAATTAATTTACTTTATGTATCCCGCTCATAAATTAGACCCAAAAAGAGGGTAAGATTTTGTAAATTTTACCTTGATTCTAGAGAAAAAATATTTTTTAGTCATTAATCTTTTTTTAACCTTCTTATAAAAAATTCATCTTGAATCTTTGATGGTATTTATGTAAAGTTTCTGTAAGACTCAAGAAACAACCGATTATCTTGTTGAAAATATTATTAAAGTGATCATTCAAATATATATAATCAAAAAGGGAACAGTAATAATTTTTTTTGCAATTGTATTATATTTTAGAGGGAGGGAAGATATCTGCAAAATTGTACATTTTTCCTCTTTTGAGCCTGTTTTGTAGTAATATGCCGCTTCAACAGTGAAACTCGGTAATGAAAGACAGATAAAATAATACATAAATATTAGAATGTTATGTATGTTTAGTAATCGGGTCATCTAAAATTTTAAGATATTATTTCTACTAGATGTTATAATATTATTATAACACCCTCTCACTTAAAAGCAAGAATTTGAATCCAACACCAAGATCTGATACATTGTCAGAAAGTTTAAGTTGTTAAAGTACAGTTAAAGTGAGTGTTTTAGAGATCATGAATTACTATTTTTCTGTCAAAGGACTAATATTTTAGACTATGACAAATAATTTGATACTAAAACAATTTTTTTTATATTACATTTAAATATCTCATTTATTAACCTTAAATTCTAATATTTAGAGTATTACATTGACAATTAACAAATTATTAATTATTATTCAGGGTATCAAATTGACAACTAATAAAATATATCGTATTCAACTTCTAAGTTCTAATAATATAATATATATTTGAAAATTTATCAAAAATTTTATATAGAGAACGAATTTTATCAAAAAGCTCAAATTTTTATCCGGCCCGAATCATGCTTCTTTTAATCTGGACTACTATCCATTTTTTTCAAAACCGGAATTTTACACGGATTTTAGGGTTTGACTTTCAAATAAAAAAAGTCCCCTTGAAGGTCCGTATCTCGGAATGAGCCGGCCCGTACTTTTTCGGATTGGAATCGACTTGGTCTCAGATTTCGAATTTTTTGAATAGCCCGCTCTCATCTACACTTCACTTTATTTTTCGACAACTAATCAAGGTAGATCATAAATAAATAGAGTTAACAAGTATAAAAGATGGTTTTTAATCCATTAATTGATATTTTTATATTATAATTTCCGAAAAACCTACAAATTTATTTTATTTTTACCATTCTATAATATGAAACCTTCATATTTTATTTTCTATCTAGGCCTTAGTGACTTAATCTTTTGTATCCTTCTTATAGAAAATTCATAGAAAATTCATCAATGATGGTATTTTTGTATAGTTTCGTATGATTTCGACCAACAATCTTTTATCCTAACATTTATAGAAAATATTATTAGAATTGATCGTTCAACTACAAACAATTCCAAAAGAAATGTAGTTACTTTTGTAATTATATTATATTTTGAGGGAGTGTAAGATATCTAAAAAATTATAAAATTTTCCTCTATTGAGTATGTTTATGTAGTAATTATCGTTTAAGCAGTTGAAAATATTAATAAAAGATGGATCAAATAACACACAAAAATTAGAATATTATTAGATATCAGCTCACCTAAAATCTGAAGATATTAGAAAAATACCCCAACTGAATCTTATAATATTATTTTAATACTCCCCTAACTCAAAAGTAAGGACTCGAACTTGAGTCTGACTAAGCTATGATAAATCATTAAGTAACCAGTTCATCTGAAAGTTTAAGGTGGGAGAGGAAGTTCTCAACTAAATCTCATAATATTACGATAATAATGCACCAAAAAAATACTGATATGAGCACGGAAAATAATGAAGAGAAATTGTAAATTAATAATTAAATTTTACAGACCATAATGTTTAAATATGTTTTCGATTTTGCAATCAAAATAATTTAATATTTAAAATTCGTGCCTAATATTTTTATCGATGACATCTATTGGTAAATAAACGTTCTATTTTTGTTTAATGTTTCGATTTTAGTTTTAGAAATTCATCTGTAATCGTATATTGGTATAACGCTTTTTATGAGACGAATCAAATATTAACAACTTTTTGGCCTCTCAATTTTAGAAAATATGATAAGGATTGATTATTCAATTCAAATTCCCTGGAAAAGAAAAATAATACTTTTTCCAACTGTATGGAATCTTTGTATTTCTTGAGAGAGCACGTCAAAATCAATTATAAAAAGGACTATAACCCACAACTCTAATCACATTTCACCCAATATTTTATATCTTTGCTTAGCCTTCGAAAGATGAATCACAAGTATTCATTTTCTTTCTCAAATTCTATGAATTACTCTTCACCTGCTCTTCAAATCCCAAATTCAATGGGCTACACTAATCCTACTAAAATTAACAGCGAAGAACACCGCTCTCAACCATTGCCAAACACTCAAATGTCTAATCCAGGAGTTAGTAATGATATAAGTAATATGGGCCAGTCTGGTGGAAATGATATTGTGGCGTCTGGGGGTCATTTTTCATTGTCTAAGCCACGAGGACGTCCTCGTGGTTCAAAAAACAAGGCAAAAGAAAACACCATCGAAATGACTTCGAAAATGAAGTCTATTGTTCTTGAAATCCCGCATGGGAAAGATGTCATTGAATGGCTGAAACAGTTTGCTCATTCAAGAAATATTTTTATGAATGTTCTGGGTGGTTCATGAATGATTACAAATGCTTCCATAAGCCTCATCTCATCAGTACATCCAACAATATTTTCTGAGAGACTTTGCTTACTTTCTTTGACAGGGCCTGTAGGAAAAATATCTCCTTCGGAACCATCTGGTTCTTGCACTTTGAACGCTATATTTGCTAGGACGAATGGCGATGTCATTGGTGGGACGCTTTGGAGGCTTGTTACCTTTGGAACGATGCATGTGATTGCTCTTATTTCCAAAAATCCAGATGTCTTGGTTGTTTGTCATGCGAATATAGCTTAAGGATGCTTAAAGATTGAAGATTTAGAGAAAGCGTTATTCTCTATTTATTTTCTTTATTTTTCAATAAAAGGATGTAGTGGCCCGACTATTTTTAGTTAGAATTCTACTACAATCTAGTCGTTTACATTTTACTATTTTCAATTTGGAGAACTTTGTTCGAGAGATTTAAGACTCTATAATCTATTTGATTCGACTTTATTTAGTATTTTTTATAGTATGTTTTACATCTCTAAAATCTATTTATTTCGGATTTGAATATTTTTACTTGCGATGCACGCTTCAACGCCTCCAAATTCTTTAGGATTCTGTTTTAAATATCGTTTTCCTTAATAGTGGATGTCTTTCTCTTTTTATTTTAGTAGCAACCTTTTCTCAATATATTGGTAGTTTTATTTGATTTTCTTGTATACTCAACTCGAATAACGGGTATCGTTGCTCTTGTATATATATATATTTTCTTTTTCTCCGGTGCTTGTTTTTTTATATTTGTGAGTGAGTATCTACAGTTATATATTTTTTGGACTTTTTTTATTGAGTTATCATAGCATGGTAATTTGCTAGTTATAAAAAGATTTTTTTAATATTAAAGAGGTTTTCAGTTCGTTCGATAATGTGCGAATGTGATTTTAAACATTATCCTACAGAAGTTCTAAGAAAAAATAAAAATGTTACAAATGGTACACTTTGTAAAGAATTAGAGCATTCAAAGAGAAAAAATAAAAATTATAACTCTAATACTTATCTCGAAAGCCAAAATATAGATATAATCTTTACGTGCAAATGAAGTCATTTTTTATTTGTAATCCCAACAGAAATATTGGGCTTGTAGCCGATTCATTTGAAATCAATTTCCTAATCCAGTTATCCAACCCACCCCACCTCAACTAACCCATAATCCAATATATTTTGATAAAATATTACTCCTAGTTCTGTCCCACTTATTTTATCATTCTCACCTTTGATTCAAAAAGTTATCAAAATATCAAACAAATTAAAAGTTATCAAAAAATTATTCTACTTTTCAAAAACATTAACATAATTAACCCTTAAATGATCATATTAATTAAGAGTGAAATATAATTTCGGGACATAATCGGAAATAACCAGAATGAAGAGGACGGAGGGAGTAAAATCTTTGAGAACGTGAAATCTCAAATTTGTTTGATAAAATATATTATTAAAATAACTTATAACATAAAAGTATCAATGAAATCCCACATTGTGTATTCAATTTAAATTTTAGACAATGAATAATAATATAAATTTTAAGTAATTCGTTGATTTTGGAGATTGAATAATAATATAAATATAAATTCATTATTGTTAATTTTAATTTTACACAGTCCGCATAGAGTCTCGTCTCTAATGGTGTTTATCAAAATTTGTTTATACAAATAAGGTGTGCATGAACAATTTAGAGAGGTGTTTTCAAATAAGATTTTAAGGATTTTTAATATTATGGGTATTTAATTTAGATTTTGTAAAATTATGCAAAATATGGAGGTATTCAATTTGGATTGTAAATGTGTATTCAATCCAGATTTAAAAAAATCTATCAAAATCTTAGGGTATTTAATTTGGGTTTTAAAAATTTCAGACGATATTTAAAAGTCCACAAATTTCTTTTTATTTGAAAAACATGTGGATTTTGATGGATTTTCTAGTAAAATCTTATATAAATTAAAATGTAAATTATTTCAATTATTTCATGTATAAGTTTTCATAAGTGTATTCAAAGTATTTTTTTTATATACACACATGATCAGACTTAAATTGAAAAACAAAAAAAATGATTTTACTTTATGTATCCCGCACATAAATTAGACCCAAAACAGGGTAAAATTTTCTAAATTTTACCTTGAAAATATTATTAAAGTGATCATTCAAATATATATAATCAAAAAGGGAAACATAATAATTATTTTTGCTATTGTATTATATTTCAGAGGGAGGGAAGATATCGGAAAAATTGCACATTTTTCCTCTTTTGAGCCTGTTTTTTAGTAATATGCGGCTTGAACAGTGAAACTCGGTAATGAAAGACTGATCAAATAATACATAAATATTAGAATGTTATGCATGTTTAGTAACCGGGTCATCTAAAATTTTAAGATATTATTTCTACTGGATCTTATAATATTATTATAACACCCTCTCACTTAAAAGCAAGAATTCGAATCCGACACCACGATCTAATACATTGTCAGAAAGTTTAAGTTGTTAAAGTAAAGTTAAAGTGAGTGTTTTAGAGATCATGAGTTACTATTTTTTTGTCAAAGAACTAATATTTTAGATTATGACAAATAATTTGATACTAAAATAAATAATTTTTTTATATTACATTTAAATATCTCATTTATTAACCTTAAATTCTAATATTTAGAGTATTAAATTGACAATTAACAAATTATTGATTGTTATTCAGGGTATCAAATTGACAACTAATAAAATATATCGTATTCAACTTCTAAGTTCTAATAATGTAATATATATTTGAGAATTATTAAAAATTTTATATAGAAAATGAATTTTATCAAAAAGCTCAAATTTTTATCCCGCCCGAATCATGCTTCTTTTAATCTGGACTACTATCCAATTTTTTCAATACCGGACTTTTACACGAATTTTTAGGGTCGGACTTTTAAATAAAAAAAGACTCTTTGAAGGTCTGTATCTCGGGACGAGCCAGCCCGTACTTTTTTGGATTGGATCCGACTTGGTCTCAGATTTTGAATTTTTTGAATAGCCCCGCTCTCATCTACACTTCACTTTATTTTTCGACAACTAACCAAGGTAGATCATAAATCAATAGAGTTAACAAGTATTAAAGATGGTTTTTAATCCATTAATTGATATTTTTATATTATAATTTCCGAAAAACCTACAAATTTATTTTATTTTCACCATTCTATAATATGAAACCTTCATATTTTATTTTCTATCTAGGCGTTAGTGACTTAATCTTTTGTATCCTTCTTATAGAAAATTCATCGAAAATTCATCAATGATGGTATTTTTGTATCGTTTTCGTATGATTTCGACCAACAATCTTTTATCCTAACATTTATAGAAAATATTATTAGAATTGATCATTCAACTACAAACAATTGTAAAAGAAATGTAGTTACTTTTGCAATTATATTATATTTTGAGGGAGTGTAAGATATCTAAAAAATTATAAACTTTTCCTCTATTGAGTATGTTTATGTAGTAATTATCGTTTAAACAGTTGAAAATATTAATAAAAGACGGATCAAATAACACACACAAATTAGAATATTATTAGATATCAGCTCACCTAAAATCTGAAGATATTAGAAAAATACCCCAACTGAATCTTATAATATTATTTTAATACTCCCCTAACTCAAAAGTAAGGAGTCGAACTTAGTCTGACTAAGCTATGATAGATCATTAAGTAACCAGGTTCATCTGAAAGTTTAAGGTGGCAGAGGAAGTTCTCAACTAAATCTCATAATATTACGATAATAATGCACCAAAAAATACTGATATGAGCACGGAAAACAATGAAGAGAAATAGTAAATTAATAATTAAATTTTACAGACCATAATGTTTAAATATGTTTTCGATTTTGCAATCAAAATAATTTAATATTTAAAATTCGTGCCTAATATTTTTGTCGATGACATCTATTGGTAAATAAACGTTGTATATTTGTTTAATATTTCGATTCTAGTTTTAGAAATTCATCTGTAATCGTATATTGGTATAACGCTTTTTTATGAGACGAATCAAATATTAACAACTTTTTGGCCTCTCAATTTTAGAAAATATGATAAGGATTGATTATTCAATTCAAATTCCTGGAAAAGAAAAATAATACCTTTTCCAACTGTATGGAATCTTTGTATTTCTTGAGAGAGCACGTCAAATTCAATTATAAAAAGGACTATAACCCACAACTCTAATCACATTTCACCCAATATTATATATCTTTGCTTAACCTTCAAAAGATGAATCACAAGTATTCGTTTTCTTTCTCAAATTCTATGAATTACTCTTCACCTGCTCTTCAAATCCCAAATTCAATGGGCTACACTAATCCTACTATAATTAACAGCGAAGAACACCACTCTCAACCATTGCCAAACACTCGAATGTCTAATCCAGGAGTTGGTAATGATATAAATAATATGGGCCAGTCTGGTGAAAACGATATTGTGGCGTCTGGTGGTCATTTTTCATTCTCCAGGCCACGAGGACGTCCTCGTGGTTCAAAAAACAAGGCGAAAGAAAACACCATCGAAATGACTTCGGAAATGAAGTCTATTGTTCTTGAAATCCCGCCTGGGAAAGATGTCATTGAATGGCTAAAACAGTTTGCTCATTCAAGAAATATTTTTATGAATGTTCTGGGTGGTTCAGGAATGATTACAGATGCTTCCATAAGCCTCATCTCATCAGTACATCCAACAATATTTTCTGAGAGACTTTGCTTACTTTCTTTGACAGGGCCTGTAGGAAAAATATCTCCTTCGGAACCATCTGGTTCTTGTACTTTGAACGCTATATTTGCTAGGAAGAATGGCGATGTCATTGGTGGGACGCTTTGGAGGCTTGTTACCTTTGGAACGATGCATGTGACTGCTCTTATTTCCAAAAATCCAGATGTCTTGGTTGTTTGTCATGCGAATATAGCTTAAGGATGCTTAAAGATTGAAGATTTAGAGAAAGCGTTATTCTCTATTTATTTTCTTTATTTTTCAATAAAAGGATGTAGTGGCCCGACTATTTTTAGTTAGAATTCTACTACAATCTAGTCGTTTACATTTTACTATTTTCAATTTGGAGAACTTTGTTCGAGAGATTTAAGACTCTATAATCTATTTGATTCGACTTTATTTAGTATTTTTTATAGTATGTTTTACATCTCTAAAATCTATTTATTTCGGATTTGAATATTTTTACTTGCGATGCACGCTTCAACGCCTCCAAATTCTTTAGGATTCTGTTTTAAATATCGTTTTCCTTAATAGTGGATGTCTTTCTCTTTTTATTTTAGTAGCAACCTTTTCTCAATATATTGGTAGTTTTATTTGATTTTCTTGTATACTCAACTCGAATAACGGGTATCGTTGCTCTTGTATATATATATATTTTCTTTTTCTCCGGTGCTTGTTTTTTTATATTTGTGAGTGAGTATCTACAGTTATATATTTTTTGGACTTTTTTTATTGAGTTATCATAGCATGGTAATTTGCTAGTTATAAAAAGATTTTTTTAATATTAAAGAGGTTTTCAGTTCGTTCGATAATGTGCGAATGTGATTTTAAACATTATCCTACAGAAGTTCTAAGAAAAAATAAAAATGTTACAAATGGTACACTTTGTAAAGAATTAGAGCATTCAAAGAGAAAAAATAAAAATTATAACTCTAATACTTATCTCGAAAGCCAAAAATATAGATATAATCTTTACGTGCAAATGAAGTCATTTTTTATTTGTAATCCCAATCCATTTATCTCGAAAGCCCTAAATTCAGAGCAATTGCAGGAAATATTGGGCTTGTAGCCGATTCATTTGAAATCAATTTCCTAATCCAGTTATCCAACCCACCCCACCTCAACTACCCATAATCCAATATATTTTGATAAAATATTACTCCTAGTTCTGTCCCACTTATTTTATCATTCTCACCTTTGATTCAAAAAGTTATCAAAATATCAAACAAATTAAAAGTTATCAAAAAATTATTCTACTTTTCAAAAACATTAACATAATTAACCCTTAAATGATCATATTAATTAAGAGTGAAATATAATTTCGGGACATAATCGGAAATAACCAGAATGAAGAGGACGGAGGGAGTAAAATCTTTGAGAACGTGAAATCTCAAATTTGTTTGATAAAATATATTATTAAAATAACTTATAACATAAAAGTATCAATGAAATCCCACATTGTGTATTCAATTTAAATTTTAGACAATGAATAATAATATAAATTTTAAGTAATTCGTTGATTTTGGAGATTGAATAATAATATAAATATAAATTCATTATTGTTAATTTTAATTTTACACAGTCCGCATAGAGTCTCGTCTCTAATGGTGTTTATCAAAATTTGTTTATACAAATAAGGTGTGCATGAACAATTTAGAGAGGTGTTTTCAAATAAGATTTTAAGGATTTTAATATTATGGGTATTTAATTTAGATTTTGTAAAATTATGCAAAATATGGAGGTATTCAATTTGGATTGTAAATGTGTATTCAATCCAGATTTAAAAAAATCTATCAAAATCTTAGGGTATTTAATTTGGGATTTTAAAAATTTCAGACGATATTTAAAAGTCCACAAATTTCTTTTTATTTGAAAAACATGTGGATTTTGATGGATTTTCTAGTAAAATCTTATATAAATTAAAATGTAAATTATTTCAATTATTTCATGTATAAGTTTTCATAAGTGTATTCAAAGTATTTTTTTTATATACACACATGATCAGACTTAAATTGAAAAACAAAAAAAATGATTTTACTTTATGTATCCCGCACATAAATTAGACCCAAAACAGGGTAAAATTTTCTAAATTTTACCTTGAAAATATTATTAAAGTGATCATTCAAATATATATAATCAAAAAGGGAAACATAATAATTATTTTTGCTATTGTATTATATTTCAGAGGGAGGGAAGATATCGGAAAAATTGCACATTTTTCCTCTTTTGAGCCTGTTTTTTAGTAATATGCGGCTTGAACAGTGAAACTCGGTAATGAAAGACTGATCAAATAATACATAAATATTAGAATGTTATGCATGTTTAGTAACCGGATCATCTAAAATTTTAAGATATTATTTCTACTGGATCTTATAATATTATTATAACACCCTCTCACTTAAAAGCAAGAATTCGAATCCGACACCACGATCTAATACATTGTCAGAAAGTTTAAGTTGTTAAAGTAAAGTTAAAGTGAGTGTTTTAGAGATCATGAGTTACTATTTTTTTGTCAAAGAACTAATATTTTAGATTATGACAAATAATTTGATACTAAAATAAATAATTTTTTTATATTACATTTAAATATCACATTTATTAACTCTTAAATTCTAATATTTAGAGTATTAAATTGACAATTAACAAATTATTGATTGTTATTCAGGGTATCAAATTGACAACTAATAAAATATATCGTATTCAACTTCTAAGTTCTAATAATGTAATATATATTTGAGAATTATTAAAAATTTTATATAGAAAATGAATTTTATCAAAAAGCTCAAATTTTTATCCCGCCCGAATCATGCTTCTTTTAATCTGGACTACTATCCAATTTTTTCAATACCGGACTTTTACACGAATTTTTAGGGTTGGACTTTTAAATAAAAAAAGTCTCTTTGAAGGTCTGTATCTCGGGACGAGCCAGCCCGTACTTTTTTGGATTGGATCCGACTTGGTCTCAGATTTTGAATTTTTTGAATAGCCCCGCTCTCATCTACACTTCACTTTATTTTTCGACAACTAACCAAGGTAGATCATAAATCAATAGAGTTAACAAGTATTAAAGATGGTTTTTAATCCATTAATTGATATTTTTATATTATAATTTCCGAAAAACCTACAAATTTATTTTATTTTCACCATTCTATAATATGAAACCTTCATATTTTATTTTCTATCTAGGCGTTAGTGACTTAATCTTTTGTATCCTTCTTATAGAAAATTCATCGAAAATTCATCAATGATGGTATTTTTGTATCGTTTTCGTATGATTTCGACCAACAATCTTTTATCCTAACATTTATAGAAAATATTATTAGAATTGATCATTCAACTACAAACAATTGTAAAAGAAATGTAGTTACTTTTGCAATTATATTATATTTTGAGGGAGTGTAAGATATCTAAAAAATTATAACTTTTCCTCTATTGAGTATGTTTATGTAGTAATTATCGTTTAAACAGTTGAAAATATTAATAAAAGACGGATCAAATAACACACACAAATTAGAATATTATTAGATATCAGCTCACCTAAAATCTGAAGATATTAGAAAAATACCCCAACTGAATCTTATAATATTATTTTAATACTCCCCTAACTCAAAAGTAAGGAGTCGAACTTAGTCTGACTAAGCTATGATAGATCATTAAGTAACCAGGTTCATCTGAAAGTTTAAGGTGGCAGAGGAAGTTCTCAACTAAATCTCATAATATTACGATAATAATGCACCAAAAAATACTGATATGAGCACGGAAAACAATGAAGAGAAATAGTAAATTAATAATTAAATTTTACAGACCATAATGTTTAAATATGTTTTCGATTTTGCAATCAAAATAATTTAATATTTAAAATTCGTGCCTAATATTTTTGTCGATGACATCTATTGGTAAATAAACGTTGTATATTTGTTTAATATTTCGATTCTAGTTTTAGAAATTCATCTGTAATCGTATATTGGTATAACGCTTTTTTATGAGACGAATCAAATATTAACAACTTTTTGGCCTCTCAATTTTAGAAAATATGATAAGGATTGATTATTCAATTCAAATTCCTGGAAAAGAAAAATAATACCTTTTCCAACTGTATGGAATCTTTGTATTTCTTGAGAGAGCACGTCAAATTCAATTATAAAAAGGACTATAACCCACAACTCTAATCACATTTCACCCAATATTATATATCTTTGCTTAACCTTCAAAAGATGAATCACAAGTATTCGTTTTCTTTCTCAAATTCTATGAATTACTCTTCACCTGCTCTTCAAATCCCAAATTCAATGGGCTACACTAATCCTACTATAATTAACAGCGAAGAACACCACTCTCAACCATTGCCAAACACTCGAATGTCTAATCCAGGAGTTGGTAATGATATAAATAATATGGGCCAGTCTGGTGAAAACGATATTGTGGCGTCTGGTGGTCATTTTTCATTCTCCAGGCCACGAGGACGTCCTCGTGGTTCAAAAAACAAGGCGAAAGAAAACACCATCGAAATGACTTCGGAAATGAAGTCTATTGTTCTTGAAATCCCGCCTGGGAAAGATGTCATTGAATGGCTAAAACAGTTTGCTCATTCAAGAAATATTTTTATGAATGTTCTGGGTGGTTCAGGAATGATTACAGATGCTTCCATAAGCCTCATCTCATCAGTACATCCAACAATATTTTCTGAGAGACTTTGCTTACTTTCTTTGACAGGGCCTGTAGGAAAAATATCTCCTTCGGAACCATCTGGTTCTTGTACTTTGAACGCTATATTTGCTAGGAAGAATGGCGATGTCATTGGTGGGACACTTTGGAGGCTTGTTACCTTTGGAACGATGCATGTTACTGCTCTTATTTCCAAAAATCCAGATGTCTTGGTTGTTTGTCATGCGAATATAGCTTAAGGATGCTTAAAGATTGAAGATTTAGAGAAAGCGTTATTCTCTATTTATTTTTTTTTATTTTTCAATAAAAGGATGTAGTGGCCCGACTATTTTTAGTTAGAATTCTACTACAATCTAGTCGTTTACATTTTACTATTTTCAATTTGGAGAACTTTGTTCGAGAGATTTAAGACTCTATAATCTATTTGATTCGACTTTATTTAGTATTTTTTATAGTATGTTTTACATCTCTAAAATCTATTTATTTCGGATTTGAATATTTTTACTTGCGATGCACGCTTCAACGCCTCCAAATTCTTTAGGATTCTGTTTTAAATATCGTTTTTCTTAATAGTGGATGTCTTTCTCTTTTTATTTTAGTAGCAACCTTTTCTCAATATATTGGTAGTTTTATTTGATTTTCTTGTATACTCAACTCGAATAACGGGTATCGTTGCTCTTGTATATATATATATTTTCTTTTTCTCCGGTGCTTGTTTTTTTATATTTGTGAGTGAGTATCTACAGTTATATATTTTTTGGACTTTTTTTATTGAGTTATCATAGCATGGTAATTTGCTAGTTATAAAAAGATTTTTTTAATATTAAAGAGGTTTTCAGTTCGTTCGATAATGTGCGAATGTGATTTTAAACATTATCCTACAGAAGTTCTAAGAAAAAATAAAAATGTTACAAATGGTACACTTTGTAAAGAATTAGAGCATTCAAAGAGAAAAAATAAAAATTATAACTCTAATACTTATCTCGAAAGCCAAAAATATAGATATAATCTTTACGTGCAAATGAAGTCATTTTTTATTTGTAATCCCAATCCATTTATCTCGAAAGCCCTAAATTCAGAGCAATTGCAGAAATATTGGGCTTGTAGCCGATTCATTTGAAATCAATTTCCTAATCCAGTTATCCAACCCACCCCACCTCAACTACCCATAATCCAATATATTTTGATAAAATATTACTCCTAGTTCGGTCCCACTTATTTTATCATTCTCACCTTTGATTCAAAAAGTTATCAAAATATCAAACAAATTAAAAGTTATCAAAAAATTATTCTACTTTTCAAAAACATTAACATAATTAACCCTTAAATGATCATATTAATTAAGAGTGAAATATAATTTCGGGACATAATCGGAAATAACCAGAATGAAGAGGACGGAGGGAGTAAAATCTTTGAGAACGTGAAATCTCAAATTTGTTTGATAAAATATATTATTAAAATAACTTATAACATAAAAGTATCAATGAAATCCCACATTGTGTATTCAATTTAAATTTTAGACAATGAATAATAATATAAATTTTAAGTAATTCGTTGATTTTGGAGATTGAATAATAATATAAATATAAATTCATTATTGTTAATTTTAATTTTACACAGTCCGCATAGAGTCTCGTCTCTAATGGTGTTTATCAAAATTTGTTTATACAAATAAGGTGTGCATGAACAATTTAGAGAGGTGTTTTCAAATAAGATTTTAAGGATTTTTAATATTATGGGTATTTAATTTAGATTTTGTAAAATTATGCAAAATATGGAGGTATTCAATTTGGATTGTAAATGTGTATTCAATCCAGATTTAAAAAAATCTATCAAAATCTTAGGGTATTTAATTTGGGTTTTAAAAATTTCAGACGATATTTAAAAGTCCACAAATTTCTTTTTATTTGAAAAACATGTGGATTTTGATGGATTTTCTAGTAAAATCTTATATAAATTAAAATGTAAATTATTTCAATTATTTCATGTATAAGTTTTCATAAGTGTATTCAAAGTATTTTTTTTATATACACACATGATCAGACTTAAATTGAAAAACAAAAAAAATGATTTTACTTTATGTATCCCGCACATAAATTAGACCCAAAACAGGGTAAAATTTTCTAAATTTTACCTTGAAAATATTATTAAAGTGATCAATTCAAATATATATAATCAAAAAGGGAAACATAATAATTATTTTTGCTATTGTATTATATTTCAGAGGGAGGGAAGATATCGGAAAAATTGCACATTTTTCCTCTTTTGAGCCTGTTTTTTAGTAATATGCGGCTTGAACAGTGAAACTCGGTAATGAAAGACTGATCAAATAATACATAAATATTAGAATGTTATGCATGTTTAGTAACCGGATCATCTAAAATTTTAAGATATTATTTCTACTGGATCTTATAATATTATTATAACACCCTCTCACTTAAAAGCAAGAATTCGAATCCGACACCACGATCTAATACATTGTCAGAAAGTTTAAGTTGTTAAAGTAAAGTTAAAGTGAGTGTTTTAGAGATCATGAGTTACTATTTTTTTGTCAAAGAACTAATATTTTAGATTATGACAAATAATTTGATACTAAAATAAATAATTTTTTTATATTACATTTAAATATCACATTTATTAACCTTAAATTCTAATATTTAGAGTATTAAATTGACAATTAACAAATTATTGATTGTTATTCAGGGTATCAAATTGACAACTAATAAAATATATCGTATTCAACTTCCAAGTTCTAATAATGTAATATATATTTGAGAATTATTAAAAATTTTATATAGAAAATGAATTTTATCAAAAAGCTCAAATTTTTATCCCGCCCGAATCATGCTTCTTTTAATCTGGACTACTATCCAATTTTTTCAATACCGGACTTTTACACGAATTTTTAGGGTTCGGACTTTTAAATAAAAAAAGTCTCTTTGAAGGTCTGTATCTCGGGACGAGCCAGCCCGTACTTTTTTGGATTGGATCCGACTTGGTCTCAGATTTTGAATTTTTTGAATAGCCCCGCTCTCATCTACACTTCACTTTATTTTTCGACAACTAACCAAGGTAGATCATAAATCAATAGAGTTAACAAGTATTAAAGATGGTTTTTAATCCATTAATTGATATTTTTATATTATAATTTCCGAAAAACCTACAAATTTATTTTATTTTCACCATTCTATAATATGAAACCTTCATATTTTATTTTCTATCTAGGCGTTAGTGACTTAATCTTTTGTATCCTTCTTATAGAAAATTCATCGAAAATTCATCAATGATGGTATTTTTGTATCATTTTCGTATGATTTCGACCAACAATCTTTTATCCTAACATTTATAGAAAATATTATTAGAATTGATCATTCAACTACAAACAATTGTAAAAGAAATGTAGTTACTTTTGCAATTATATTATATTTTGAGGGAGTGTAAGATATCTAAAAAATTATAAACTTTTCCTCTATTGAGTATGTTTATGTAGTAATTATCATTTAAACAGTTGAAAATATTAATAAAAGACGGATCAAATAACACACAAAAATTAGAATATTATTAGATATCAGCTCACCTAAAATCTGAAGATATTAGAAAAATACCCCAACTGAATCTTATAATATTATTTTAATACTCCCCTAACTCAAAAGTAAGGAGTCGAACTTAGTCTGACTAAGCTATGATAGATCATTAAGTAACCAGTTCATCTGAAAGTTTAAGGTGGCAGAGGAAGTTCTCAACTAAATCTCATAATATTACGATAATAATGCACCAAAAAATACTGATATGAGCACGGAAAACAATGAAGAGAAATAGTAAATTAATAATTAAATTTTACAGACCATAATGTTTAAATATGTTTTCGATTTTGCAATCAAAATAATTTAATATTTAAAATTCGTGCCTAATATTTTTGTCGATGACATCTATTGGTAAATAAACGTTGTATATTTGTTTAATATTTCGATTCTAGTTTTAGAAATTCATCTGTAATCGTATATTGGTATAACGCTTTTTTATGAGACGAATCAAATATTAACAACTTTTTGGCCTCTCAATTTTAGAAAATATGATAAGGATTGATTATTCAATTCAAATTCCTGGAAAAGAAAAATAATACCTTTTCCAACTGTATGGAATCTTTGTATTTCTTGAGAGAGCACGTCAAATTCAATTATAAAAAGGACTATAACCCACAACTCTAATCACATTTCACCCAATATTATATATCTTTGCTTAACCTTCAAAAGATGAATCACAAGTATTCGTTTTCTTTCTCAAATTCTATGAATTACTCTTCACCTGCTCTTCAAATCCCAAATTCAATGGGCTACACTAATCCTACTATAATTAACAGCGAAGAACACCACTCTCAACCATTGCCAAACACTCGAATGTCTAATCCAGGAGTTGGTAATGATATAAATAATATGGGCCAGTCTGGTGAAAACGATATTGTGGCGTCTGGTGGTCATTTTTCATTCTCCAGGCCACGAGGACGTCCTCGTGGTTCAAAAAACAAGGCGAAAGAAAACACCATCGAAATGACTTCGGAAATGAAGTCTATTGTTCTTGAAATCCCGCCTGGGAAAGATGTCATTGAATGGCTAAAACAGTTTGCTCATTCAAGAAATATTTTTATGAATGTTCTGGGTGGTTCAGGAATGATTACAGATGCTTCCATAAGCCTCATCTCATGCAGTACATCCAACAATATTTTCTGAGAGACTTTGCTTACTTTCTTTGACAGGGCCTGTAGGAAAAATATCTCCTTCGGAACCATCTGGTTCTTGTACTTTGAACGCTATATTTGCTAGGAAGAATGGCGATGTCATTGGTGGGACGCTTTGGAGGCTTGTTACCTTTGGAACGATGCATGTTACTGCTCTTATTTCCAAAAATCCAGATGTCTTGGTTGTTTGTCATGCGAATATAGCTTAAGGATGCTTAAAGATTGAAGATTTAGAGAAAGCGTTATTCTCTATTTATTTTCTTTATTTTTCAATAAAAGGATGTAGTGGCCCGACTATTTTTAGTTAGAATTCTACTACAATCTAGTCGTTTACATTTTACTATTTTCAATTTGGAGAACTTTGTTCGAGAGATTTAAGACTCTATAATCTATTTGATTCGACTTTATTTAGTATTTTTTATAGTATGTTTTACATCTCTAAAATCTATTTATTTCGGATTTGAATATTTTTACTTGCGATGCACGCTTCAACGCCTCCAAATTCTTTAGGATTCTGTTTTAAATATCGTTTTCCTTAATAGTGGATGTCTTTCTCTTTTTATTTTAGTAGCAACCTTTTCTCAATATATTGGTAGTTTTATTTGATTTTCTTGTATACTCAACTCGAATAACGGGTATCGTTGCTCTTGTATATATATATATTTTCTTTTTCTCCGGTGCTTGTTTTTTTATATTTGTGAGTGAGTATCTACAGGTATATATTTTTTGGACTTTTTTTATTGAGTTATCATAGCATGGTAATTTGCTAGTTATAAAAAGATTTTTTTAATATTAAAGAGGTTTTCAGTTCGTTCGATAATGTGCGAATGTGATTTTAAACATTATCCTACAGAAGTTCTAAGAAAAAATAAAAATGTTACAAATGGTACACTTTGTAAAGAATTAGAGCATTCAAAGAGAAAAAATAAAAATTATAACTCTAATACTTATCTCGAAAGCCAAAAATATAGATATAATCTTTACGTGCAAATGAAGTCATTTTTTATTTGTAATCCCAATCCATTTATCTCGAAAGCCCTAAATTCAGAGCAATTGCAGAAATATTGGGCTTGTAGCCGATTCATTTGAAATCAATTTCCTAATCCAGTTATCCAACCCACCCCACCTCAACTACCCATAATCCAATATATTTTGATAAAATATTACTCCTAGTTCGGTCCCACTTATTTTATCATTCTCACCTTTGATTCAAAAAGTTATCAAAATATCAAACAAATTAAAAGTTATCAAAAAATTATTCTACTTTTCAAAAACATTAACATAATTAACCCTTAAATGATCATATTAATTAAGAGTGAAATATAATTTCGGGACATAATCGGAAATAACCAGAATGAAGAGGACGGAGGGAGTAAAATCTTTGAGAACGTGAAATCTCAAATTTGTTTGATAAAATATATTATTAAAATAACTTATAACATAAAAGTATCAATGAAATCCCACATTGTGTATTCAATTTAAATTTTAGACAATGAATAATAATATAAATTTTAAGTAATTCGTTGATTTTGGAGATTGAATAATAATATAAATATAAATTCATTATTGTTAATTTTAATTTTACACAGTCCGCATAGAGTCTCGTCTCTAATGGTGTTTATCAAAATTTGTTTATACAAATAAGGTGTGCATGAACAATTTAGAGAGGTGTTTTCAAATAAGATTTTAAGGATTTTTAATATTATGGGTTTTTAATTTAGATTTTGTAAAATTATGCAAAATATGGAGGTATTCAATTTGGATTGTAAATGTGTATTCAATCCAGATTTAAAAAATCTATCAAAATCTTAGGGTATTTAATTTGGGTTTTAAAAATTTCAGACGATATTTAAAAGTCCACAAATTTCTTTTTATTTGAAAAACATGTGGATTTTGATGGATTTTCTAGTAAAATCTTATATAAATTAAAATGTAAATTATTTCAATTATTTCATGTATAAGTTTTCATAAGTGTATTCAAAGTATTTTTTTTATATACACACATGATCAGACTTAAATTGAAAAACAAAAAAAATGATTTTACTTTATGTATCCCGCACATAAATTAGACCCAAAACAGGGTAAAATTTCTAAATTTTACCTTGAAAATATTATTAAAGTGATCATTCAAATATATATAATCAAAAAGGGAAACATAATAATTATTTTTGCTATTGTATTATATTTCAGAGGGAGGGAAGATATCGGCAAAATTGCACATTTTTCCTCTTTTGAGCCTGTTTTTTAGTAATATGACAGTGAAACTCGGTAATGAAAGACTGATCAAATAATACATAAATATTAGAATGTTATGCATGTTTAGTAACCGGGTCATCTAAAATTTTAAGATATTATTTCTACTAGATCTTATAATATTATTATAACACCCTCTCACTTAAAAGCAAGAATTCGAATCCGACACCACGATCTAATACATTGTCAGAAAGTTTAAGTTGTTAAAGTAAAGTTAAAGTGAGTGTTTTAGAGATCATGAGTTACTATTTTTTTGTCAAAGAACTAATATTTTAGATTATGACTAATAATTTGATACTAAAACAAATAATTTTTTTATATTACATTTAAATATCTCATTTATTAACCTTAAATTCTAATATTTAGAGTATTAAATTGACAATTAACAAATTATTGATTGTTATTCAGGGTATCAAATTGACAACTAATAAAATATATCGTATTCAACTTCTAAGTTCTAATAATGTAATATATATTTGAGAATTATTAAAAATTTTATATAGAAAATGAATTTTATCAAAAAGCTCAAATTTTTATCCCGCCCGAATCATGCTTCTTTTAATCTGGACTACTATCCAATTTTTTCAATACCGGACATTTACACGAATTTTTAGGGTCGGACTTTTAAATAAAAAAAGACTCTTTGAAGGTCTGTATCTCGGGACGAGCCAGCCCGTACTTTTTTGGATTCGATCCGACTTGGTCTCAGATTTTGAATTTTTTGAATAGCCTCGCTCTCATCTACACTTCACTTTATTTTTCGACAACTAACCAAGGTAGATCATAAATCAATAGAGTTAACAAGTATTAAAGATGGTTTTTAATCCATTAATTGATATTTTTATATTATAATTTCCGAAAAACCTACAAATTTATTTTATTTTCACCATTCTATAATATGAAACCTTCATATTTTATTTTCTATCTAGGCGTTAGTGACTTAATCTTTTGTATCCTTCTTATAGAAAATTCATAGAAAATTCATCAATGATGGTATTTTTGTATAGTTTCGTATGATTTCGACCAACAATCTTTTATCCTAACATTTATAGAAAATATTATTAGAATTGATCAGTTCAACTACAAACAATTGTAAAAGAAATGTAGTTACTTTTGTAATTATATTATATTTTGAGGGAGTGTAAGATATCTAAAAAATTATAAACTTTTCCTCTATTGAGTATGTTTATGTAGTAATTATCGTTTAAAGCAGTTGAAAATATTAATAAAAGACGGATCAAATAACACACAAAAATTAGAATATTATTAGATATCAGCTCACCTAAAATCTGAAGATATTAGAAAAATACCCCAACTGAATCTTATAATATTATTTTAATACTCCCCTAACTCAAAAGTAAGGACTCGAACTTGAGTCTGACTAAGCTATGATACATCATTAAGTAACCAGTTCATCTGAAAGTTTAAGGTGGCAGAGGAAGTTCTCAACTAAATCTCATAATATTACGATAATAATGCACCAAAAAATACTGATATGAGCACGGAAAACAATGAAGAGAAATTAGTAAATTAATAATTAAATTTTACAGACCATAATGTTTAAATATGTTTTCGATTTTGCAATCAAAATAATTTAATATTTAAAATTCTTGCCTAATATTTTTATCGATGACATCTATTGGTAAATAAACGTTGTATATTTGTTTAATATTTCGATTCTAGTTTTAGAAATTCATCTGTAATCGTATATTGGTATAACGCTTTTTTATGAGACGAATCAAATATTAACAACTTTTTGGCCTCTCAATTTTAGAAAATATGATAAGGATTGATTATTCAATTCAAATTCCTGGAAAAGAAAAATAATACCTTTTCCAACTGTATGGAATCTTTGTATTTCTTGAGAGAGCACGTCAAATTCAATTATAAAAAGGACTATAACCCACAACTCTAATCACATTTCACCCAATATTATATATCTTTGCTTAGCCTTCAAAAGATGAATCACAAGTATTCGTTTTCTTTCTCAAATTCTATGAATTACTCTTCACCTGCTCTTCAAATCCCAAATTCAATGGGCTACACTAATCCTACTAAAATTAACAGCGAAGAACACCACTCTCAACCATTGCCAAACACTCGAATGTCTAATCCAGGAGTTGGTAATGATATAAATAATATGGGCCAGTCTGGTGAAAACGATATTGTGGCGTCTGGTGGTCATTTTTCATTCTCCAGGCCACGAGGACGTCCTCGTGGTTCAAAAAACAAGGCGAAAGAAAACACCATCGAAATGACTTCGGAAATGAAGTCTATTGTTCTTGAAATCCCGCATGGGAAAGATGTCATTGAATGGCTGAAACAGTTTGCTCATTCAAGAAATATTTTTATGAATGTTCTGGGTGGTTCAGGAATGATTACAGATGCTTCCATAAGCCTCATCTCATCAGTACATCCAACAATATTTTCTGAGAGACTTTGCTTACTTTCTTTGACAGGGCCTGTAGGAAAAATATCTCCTTTGGAACCATCTGGTTCTTGCACTTTGAACGCTATATTTGCTAGGACGAATGGCGATGTCATTGGTGGGACGCTTTGGAGGCTTGTTACCTTTGGAACGATGCATGTGACTGCTCTTATTTCCAAAAATCCAGATGTCTTGGTTGTTTGTCATGCGAATATAGCTTAAGGATGCTTAAAGATTGAAGATTTAGAGAAAGCGTTATTCTCTATTTATTTTCTTTATTTTTCAATAAAAGGATGTAGTGGCCCGACTATTTTTAGTTAGAATTCTACTACAATCTAGTCGTTTACATTTTACTATTTTCAATTTGGAGAACTTTGTTCGAGAGATTTAAGACTCTATAATCTATTTGATTCGACTTTATTTAGTATTTTTTATAGTATGTTTTACATCTCTAAAATCTATTTATTTCGGATTTGAATATTTTTACTTGCGATGCACGCTTCAACGCCTCCAAATTCTTTAGGATTCTGTTTTAAATATCGTTTTCCTTAATAGTGGATGTCTTTCTCTTTTTATTTTAGTAGCAACCTTTTCTCAATATATTGGTAGTTTTATTTGATTTTCTTCTATACTCAACTCGAATAACGGGTATCGTTGCTCTTGTATATATATATATTTTCTTTTTCTCCGGTGCTTGTTTTTTTATATTTGTGAGTGAGTATCTACAGTTATATATTTTTTGGACTTTTTTAATGAGTTATCATAGCATGGTAATTTGCTAGTTATAAAAAGATTTTTTTAATATTAAAGAGGTTTTCAGTTCGTTCGATAATGTGCGAATGTGATTTTAAACATTATCCTACAGAAGTTCTAAGAAAAAATAAAAATGTTACAAATGGTACACTTTGTAAAGAATTAGAGCATTCAAAGAGAAAAAATAAAAATTATAACTCTAATACTTATCTCGAAAGCCAAAAATATAGATATAATCTTTACGTGCAAATGAAGTCATTTTTTATTTGTAATCCCAACAGAAATATTGGGCTTGTAGCCGATTCATTTGAAATCAATTTCCTAATCCAGTTATCCAACCCACCCCACCTCAACTACCCATAATCCAATATATTTTGATAAAATATTACTCCTAGTTCTGTCCCACTTATTTTATCATTCTCACCTTTGATTCAAAAAGTTATCAAAATATCAAACAAATTAAAAGTTATCAAAAAATTATTCTACTTTTCAAAAACATTAACATAATTAACCCTTAAATGATCATATTAATTAAGAGTGAAATATAATTTCGGGACATAATCAGAAATAACCAGAATGAAGAGGACGGAGGGAGTAAAATCTTTGAGAACGTGAAATCTCAAATTTGTTTGATAAAATATATTATTAAAATAACTTATAACATAAAAGTATCAATGAAATCCCACATTGTGTATTCAATTTAAATTTTAGACAATGAATAATAATATAAATTTTAAGTAATTCGTTGATTTATGAGATTGAATAATAATATAAATATAAATTCATTATTGTTAATTTTAATTTTACACAGTCCGCATAGAGTCTCGTCTCTAATGGTGTTTATCAAAATTTGTTTATACAAATAAGGTGTGCATGAACAATTTAGAGAGGTGTTTTCAAATAAGATTTTAAGGATTTTTAATATTATGGGTATTTAATTTAGATTTTTGTAAAATTATGCAAAATATGGAGGTATTCAATTTGGATTGTAAATGTGTATTCAATCCAGATTTAAAAAAATCTATCAAAATCTTAGGGTATTTAATTTGGATTTTAAAAATTTCAGACGATATTTAAAAGTCCACAAATTTCTTTTTATTTGAAAAACATGTGGATTTTGATGGATTTTCTAGTAAAATCTTATATAAATTAAAATGTAAATTATTTCAATTATTTCATGTATAAGTTTTCATAAGTGTATTCAAAGTATTTTTTTTATATACACACATGATCAGACTTAAATTGAAAAACAAAAAAAATGATTTTAGTTTATGTATCCCGCACATAAATTAGACCCAAAACAGGGTAAAATTTTCTAAATTTTACCTTAAAAATATTATTAAAGTGATCATTCAATATATATAATCAAAAAGGGAAACATAATAATTATTTTTGCTATTGTATTATATTTCAGAGGGAGGGAAGATATCGGCAAAATTGCACATTTTTCCTCTTTTGAGCCTGTTTTTTTAGTAATATGCGGCTTGAACAGTGAAACTCGGTAATGAAAGACTGATCAAATAATACATAAATATTAGAATATTATGCATGTTTAGTAACCGGGTCATCTAAAATTTTAAGATATTATTTCTACTGGATCTTATAATATTATTATAACACCCTCTCACTTAAAAGCAAGAATTCGAATCCGACACCACGATCTAATACATTGTCAGAAAGTTTAAGTTGTTAAAGTAAAGTTAAAGTGAGTGTTTTAGAGATCATGAGTTACTATTTTTTTGTCACAGAACTAATATTTTAGATTATGACAAATAATTTGATACTAAAATAAATAATTTTTTTATATTACATTTAAATATCTCATTTATTAACCTTAAATTCTAATATTTAGAGTATTAAATTGACAATTAACAAATTATTGATTGTTATTCAGGGTATCAAATTGACAACTAATAAAATATATCGTATTCAACTTCTAAGTTCTAATAATGTAATATATATTTGAGAATTATTAAAAATTTTATATAGAAAATGAATTTTATCAAAAAGCTCAAATTTTTATCCCGCCCGAATCATGCTTCTTTTAATCTGGACTACTATCCAATTTTTTCAATACCGGACTTTTACACGAATTTTTAGGGTCGGACTTTTAAATAAAAAAAGACTCTTTGAAGGTCTGTATCTCGGGACGAGCCAGCCCGTACTTTTTTGGATTGGATCCGACTTGGTCTCAGATTTTGAATTTTTTGAATAGCCCCGCTCTCATCTACACTTCACTTTATTTTTCGACAACTAACCAAGGTAGATCATAAATCAATAGAGTTAACAAGTATTAAAGATGGTTTTTAATCCATTAATTGATATTTTTATATTATAATTTCCGAAAAACCTACAAATTTATTTTATTTTCACCATTCTATAATATGAAACCTTCATATTTTATTTTCTATCTAGGCGTTAGTGACTTAATCTTTTGTATCCTTCTTATAGAAAATTCATCGAAAATTCATCAATGATGGTATTTTTGTATCGTTTTCGTATGATTTCGACCAACAATCTTTTATCCTAACATTTATAGAAAATATTATTAGAATTGATCATTCAAATGTCTAATCCAGGAGTTGGTAATGATATAAGTAATATGGGCCAGTCTGGTGGAAACAATATTGTGGCATCTGGTGGTTATTTTTCATTGTCCAGGCCATAAGGACGTCCTCGTGGTTCAAAAAACAAGGCGAAAGAAAACACCATCGAAATGACTTCGGCAATGAAGTCTATTATTCTTGAAATCCCGCCCGGGAAAGATGTCATTGAATGGCTGAAACAGTTTGCTCATTCAAGAAATATTTTTATGAATGTTCTGGGTGGTTCTGGAATGATTACACATGCTACCATAAGCCTCATTGAAAATTTGGATCTTCAAATCCTGGAGGTTGGCTTACATAAACTTCTTCCTCCAATTCTCCATTCAGAAATACACTCTTGACATCCATTTGATAGACTTTGAAATTGGCATGGGCTGCATAGGCTAGAAAGATTCTGATGGCTTCAAGTCTTGCAACTGGAGCAAATGTCTCATCAAAATCTATTCCCTCTTGTTGAGAATAGCCCTTGGCAACCAATCTGGCTTTATTCCTTATGACAATGCCATTTTCATCCATCTTGTTTCTGAATACCCATTTTGTATCAATAGAGCTCTTGTTCTTTGGCTTGGGTACCAGCTTCCATACCTTGTTCCTCTCAAATTGGTTTAGCTCCTCTTGCATTGATAAAATCCAATCTGGATCCAGTAGAGCTTCTTCCACTCTCTTAGGTTCCTCCTGTGATAGAAAACTACTATATAGATATTCATCTTGAGTAGCCCTTCTAGTTTGCACTTTAGATGTTGCATCACCAATGATCAATTCAAAAGGGTGATTCTTGGTCCATTTCCTTTGAGGTGGTAAATTAGCTCTAGATGAGGTTGCCTCAGTATTGTCATGATGTGAGATAGAGTGTTAATTGGCTGAAACTCCCCTTGAGTTATTGATCCTTTGAAAGGAACTGGGAGTTCTATCAACTGATGAAGTGAATTGATTATCCGTTGATAGACTATGATCAACGGATGCTTCATTATGTAATTCAACGGATGATGCACTTTGTCTTTCAACGGATGCTGCATTACTTCTTTCAACGGATGCTGAATTGTGACTTTCAACTGATGCAGCACTTTGTGCATTATCCAAAAGCAGATTTTGAATTCTTTTCGAGGTGCCTTCTCCATCATTCTTATCTTCACTATCATCACAATATATCTCAATGTTATCAAATTTGAGTCATTCATGATGTCCCTCATCTGTTAGTCCATCAATCTTTTTATCATCAAACACAACATGCACAGATTCCATGACAATGTTGGTTCTTAGATTGTAGACCCTATATGATTTTCCAGCAGAATAACCAACAAATATTCCTTCATCAGCCTTTGCATCAAACTTCCCTTTGTGATCAGGTTGATTCCTTAGAATGTAGCATTTGCAACCAAAGACATGAAGAAAGTTTAAAGTTGGTTTTCTTCCCTTGAACAATTGATAGGGAGTCATGTCTTTTGCCAGATTGATTAGAGAAATATTCTGAGTGTAACATGCATAGTTAACAGCCTCATCCCAAAAGTATGTTGGAGTTTTGACTCTTCAACCATTGTTCTTGCAGCTTCGATTAGTGATCTATTCTTTCTTTCCACCACACCATTCTGTTGTGGAGTCCTTGGAGCTGAGAACTCATGCATGATCCCATTTTCTTCACAGAACAACCTCATGGTAGAATTCCTGAACTCAGTTCCATTGTCACTCCTGATATTCCTTACTTTGAAATCTGGATGATTGTTGACTTGCTTGATATGATTGATGATGATTTCACTAGCTTCATCCTTTGATCCAAGAAAGTAGGTACATGAAAACTTTGAGAAATCATCTACAATCACTAGGCAATATCTTTTCCTTGAAATTGACAATACATTGACTGGTCCAAAAAGATCCATGTGTAGCAGTTGTAATGGTTCATCAATTGCTGATTCAAGCTTCTTACTGAATGATGCTCTCTTTTACTTTCCTTTCTGACAAGCATCACACAGTCCATCCCTTGAGAATTCCACTAGAGGCATTCCTCTAACTAAGTCCTTTTTGACTAGATCATTCATTGTCTTGAAATTCAAATGAGACAGCTTCTTGTGCCATAGCCAACTTTCATCTGGACTTGCTTTGCTGAGAAGACAAGTAATTGATTCTGCATCTGTAGAGTTGAAGTCAGCCAAGCACACATTCCCTTTTCTAACTCCATTTAGAACCACTTTGTTTTCCTTCTTACTTGTAATAACACAGGCTTCAGAATTGAAGGAAACAATATTCCCTCTATCACACAGTTGACTGATACTCAATAGATTATGTTGAGACCATCAACTAATGCAACTTCATCAATGATGACATTTTCTTTTGAAATCAAGCCATATCCCATACTGAACCCTTTGCTGTCATCTCCAAAGGTTATGCTAGGGCCAGCTCTCTCCTTGAACTGTGTGAGCAGGGTGAAATCTCTTGTCATGTGCCTTGAACAACCATTGTCCAAGTACCATATATTCCTTTTTTTTCCCTGCACACAACAAAATCAATCAAGTTGATTTTGGTACCCAAGTTTCCTTGGGTCCAGCCTTGTTAGTCTTTTTCCTAGACTTCATACCTCCAGCATCTTTTGACTTAGGTAACTTTGGATCAACCTTGCTCTCAGATGTAGTTGGTTGAAGTGTAGGGTTAGTCACATAATTATTTAGCTTATTTGGTTGAATTTGATAAGGCATGGATTGTGCAAACACATTATTCCACATAGGCATGTTGTATGGCATTTGAGGCATACTGAATACAACAAAATAAGAATTATTAACATATGGCATGTTTGCAAAATGTGCATGCGGATTCTGTTGAGATATAACAGGCATAGCATGCAGAGGTGACATAGATATGTTAGGCATGGAAGGAGTTAAAGGCATTGGAGCATTCTTAACTGACTTGCAGTTGGTAGATAGTTGATTAACACTCTTACAATGCACACAACTTTTTCTAGGAGCATATTTATCAGGTGTATAATTGTTGTGTTTGTTAATTCGTACCTTCCCATTTCTATTTAATTTTCTTTTAGTTTCCTTTTTATCCTCAACCATCTTAAGCCTATTTTTCAACTGATCTAAAGTCATGTGTCCTATATTCACCTTACTGGCATCTTTGGATGTGCTAGCTTCTTCTTTGACAAAGTTCTTGGAAGTTGAACCAAACTTTTTATTGAGATTTTTCAAATTATTCTTTTTAGAATCACTTGCCTGTTTTAATTGATGAGCCTTCAACGGATGCTCCTTTTCTTCCTTCAACGGATAACTTTTATCATCCGTTGATTCCACATCCGTTGATAATCCATCAATTAATTCTACTTCCTTTTTGTTTTTCTTCCAGGCATTCTCACATAGTGATTCAATTCCCTGAACCTTGACAATCTGAGCACTAACATCCCTAGATGTTTTCCAGGCCTTGATACCTCTTGCTCACGTTCTATTTGTCTAGAAAGAATTTCTACTTTCTTAACAGATTCTTCTTGTTCACTTTCAACAGTTAAGTATTTGATTTTAATCTTTTCAAGCTCAATTACCTTACCCTCTAACACACCATTCCTATCACTTAAAAACAAATTATTCTCTTTGATTCTTGTGTTTTCTTTAGCTAGTGATTTAAGGGAAACACACAAATGATATAATTCATTGGACATATCATTAAGGCTTCATTGCATTCAATCTTAGAGAGCTGAGAGAGGTCAGTAGTAATTACCTGGTTGCTTGATGAACTAGTTTCATTTCATCAGAATTAGCCATCAGGGCTAGGTTCACATATTTCATATCATCATCTTCATTGGCTCCGTCTGCTGCCCAGTCATCTTGAGTTAGAAAAGCTCTTTCCTTTTGTTTGAGCAAATCGAAATATTTCCTTTTGTAATCAACTTGCTCAAATTTTTTCTTATCAGAGGTTGGCTTTCTGCACTCATTTGCAAAGTGTCCACTTATGCCACAGTTATAACATTTGAACTTAGATTTGTCCACCATGTTCTTGTTTGACTTAGTGAATTTAGCATTTTTCCTGAATTTCATCTTGCAAACCTCCTGGACAGAAAGGTCAGATGTTCATCAACATCATCAGAGTCATCTTGACTGGAATTATCTTCAACCTCAGCTACTTGCTCATTTCCCTTACTTGATTCTGATTTGCTTGTGCCAATTTTGAGACTTGGCATTGTCTTTTCTTCATTCCTGGCTCCAGTCTTCTCATTGTCAGCTACAAGTGCAACTGATCCACCTTTTCTCTTTCCCTTTTCCAACAGCTCATCTTGCTCCATCTCAAGTTCATAGGTCTTCAAAATTCCATATAATCTTTTATGTGTGAAGTCCTTATAATCTTGAGAATTCCTTAGTGAAACAGTTATAGGCTTCCATTCCTTTGGTAGAGGACCTCAGAAATTTTATGTTGGAGTCCTCGACTTGGCTCTGCCATACAGCTTCAATCCATTCAACAGTTTCTAAAATCTACTGAAGGTATCATTCAGTGATTCTCCTTCTTCAAAGTGAAAGTATTCATACTGTTGAATGAGAAGCTGCATTTTGTTTTCTCTAACTTGTTCAGTACCTTCACAGATAAGTTGCACAGTATCCCAAATTTCCTTAGCAGTTTAGCTGCTAATGACATTATCAAACAATCTTGACCTAAACCATTGAACAGAATGTTCATGGCTTTCTTGTCCTTGTGAACCTCTTCAATATCTTCATCAGTCCATTCTGCTTTTGGCTTGGGAATAGACTGTCCATAGCAACTGTGCCAGTTGCAGCTGTGGCCACCTTGTGAGGGATGTGAGGACCATTTTCAATGCAGTTGATGTAGCTTTCATCTTGAGAGAGAAGATGTAGATGCATCTTCACTTTCAGTGATGATAATTATCTCTTTCCAGGATTGGAACTCTTTATACCAATATCCTTCTACTCATGATGTTAGTAGAATAGATCTTTAAATTCTTTGTAAGTTAAGAGCTGCTCTGATACCAATGTTATTCCCAAGGAACTAACATGAGATTTACAGAAGGGGTTGAATGTAAATCTCAAAACTTTTTCAAGTTTTGAGCAGTTTCAAAGGCTGTGTGTTTTGATGAGCAAGTGTGTGTGAATTGCTTTGAGCTAATGCAGACAGATATATATTCAAACACAAATGTAAAGAACACAAAAAACTTAAAAACTTTTCTGGTGGATTTGTTGTTCCACCAGAGATGTGTTATTTCAGAAAATCTGTGATTCAAGAAATTGATCATAGCTGCTTTCTAATACAAACTAGATGATTTTCTCTCAATGTTTTTCTAAACAGCTCTGGAAAATCAACACTCTAGTTACTAGCTGCAACTTGGTTTATATATCACCAAGTTTACAAGTGAAGACAAAAAATATAAAATACAATTGAAAGATTCTTCACATGTTTCTTCTTTATTCTCTATCCAATGCAATCTAGGATAATCTGGAATCTTTGAATACTTTTTGCACCAGAATGGAAATGCTGTATTTTCTTGATTCCTCCAAGAGGATGCTACATTCTAATTGTCTCTGTCAACCCATATGCCTCTTTCAGCTTATGAATCGTCATGTCAACTGCTATTGAACTTAGCATCCGTTTGAAGACTTTATCCGTTGATGCATTAGCAGTTGAAGCTTTATCCGTTGATGCACTCATCCGTTGGATGGATGTTATCCGTTGAAGCTTTAGAGACATCCGTTGAAGCTTTGTTTCTATCCATTGAAGACCTTTAACTTATCAGTTAATACTACTTCACTTATACAAATTACAAGACATGAAATATTTACAGTTAGCCCTCCTATTTGATACTAGTAGTCAACAGACTTATAATTTTCCCCCAACATCTAAGAATTATAACTTGAATACAGAAAACTGAAATGTGCTACAATACTAAACTTATTTTCTACAGTAAAGCTACCTCATCAACGGCTAACGAGAATGGTCTTATCCGTGAGGCTACAAACACCAGATTTCTACTTAAGTGTTTTGTTTAACTTATCATCAAACTAATACACATATTTCTAACACGATTATTTAAAAGTCCACAAAATTTCTTTTTATTTGAAAACATGGGATTTTGATGGATTTTCTAGTAAAATTTCATATGAATTAAAATGTAAATTTATTCATGTATAAAGTTTTCATAAGTGTATTCAAAGTATTTTTTTTTCTATATACACAGAGGATCAGACTTAAATTGAAAACAAAAAAAATACTTTTACTTTATGTATCCCGCTCATAAATTAGACCCAAAACGAGGGGTAAGATTTTGTAACTTTACCTTGATTCTAGAAGAAAAAATATTTTTTAGTCATTAATCTTTTTTAACCTTCTTATAAAAAATTCATCTTGAATTTGATGGTATTTATGTAAAGTTCTGTAAGACTCAAGAACAACCGATTATCTTGTTGAAAAATATTATTAAAGTGATCATTCAAATATATATAATCAAAAAGGGAAACGTATAATTTTTTTTGCATGTATTATATTTCAGAGGGAGGGAAGATATCTGCAAAATTGCACATTTTCCTCTTTTGAGCCTGTTTTTGTAGTAATATGCCGCTTCAACAGTGAAATCGGTAATGAAAGACAGATAAAAATAATAAATATTAGAATATTATGTATGTTTAGTAATCGGGTCATCTAAAATTTTAAGATATTTTTCTACTAGATGTTATAATATTATTATAACACCCTCTCACTTAAAAGCAAGAATTTGAATCCAACACCAAGATTGATACATTGTCAGAAAGTTTAAGTTGTTAAAGTACAGTTAAAGTGAGTGTTTTAGAGATCATGAATTACTATTTTCTGTCAAAGGACTAATATTTTAGACTATGACAAATAATTTGATACTAAAACAATTTTTTTATATTATTTAAATATCTCATTTATTAACCTTAAATTCTAATATTTAGAGTATTACATTGACAATTAACAAATTATTAATTGTATTCAGGGTATCAAATTGACAACTAATAAAATATATCTATATCAACTTCTAAGTTCTAATATATAATAATATTTGAAAATTTATCAAAAATTTATATAGAGAACGAACTTTATCAAAAAGCTCAAATTTTTATCCGGCCCGAATCATGCTTCTTTTAATCTGGACTACTATCCAATTTTTTCAAAACCGGAATTTTACACGAATTTTTAGGGTTTGACTTTCATAAAAAAAGACTCCTTGAAGGTCCGTATCTCGGAATGAGCCAGCCCGTACTTTTTCGGATTGGAATCGACTTGGTCTCAGATTTCGAATTTTTTGAATAGCCCGCTCTCATCTACACTTCACTTTATTTTTCGACAACTAATCAAGGTAGATCATAAATAAACAGAGTTAACAAGTATAAAAGATGGTTTTTAATCCATTAATTGATATTTTTTATTATAATTTCCGAAAAACCTACAAATTTATTTTTTTTACCATTCTATAATATGAAACCTTCATATTTATTTTTCTATCTAGGCCTTAGTGACTTAATCTTTTGTATCCTTCTTATAGAAAATCATAGAAAATTCATCAATGATGGTATTTTTGTATAGTTTCGTATGATTTCGACCAACAATCTTTTATCCTAACATTTATAGAAAATATTATTAGAATTGATCGTTCAACTACAAACAATTGTAAAAGAAATGTAGTTACTTTTGTAATTATATTATATTTTGAGGGAGTGTAAGATATCTAAAAAATTATAAAATTTTCCTCTATTGAGTATGTTTATGTAGTAATTATCGTTTAAGCAGTTGAAAATATTAATAAAAGACGGATCAAATAACACACAAAAATTAGAATATTATTAGATATCAGCTCACCTAAAATCTGAAGATATTAGAAAAATACCCCAACTGAATCTTATAATATTATTTTAATACTCCCCTAACTCAAAAGTAAGGACTCGAACTTGAGTCTGACTAAGCTATGATAAATCATTTAAGTAACCAGTTCATCTAAAAGTTTAAGGTGGGAGAGGAAGTTCTCAACTAAATCTCATAATATTACGATAATAATGCACAAAAAAAATATTGATATGAGCACGGAAAATAATGAAGAGAAATGGTAAATTAATAATTAAATTTACAGACCATAATGTTTTAAATATGTTTTCGATTTTGCAATCAAAATAATTTAATATTTAAAATTCTTGCCTAATATTTTTATCGATGACATCTATGGGTAAATAACGTTCTATTTTGTTTAATGTTTCGATTTCTAGTTTTAGAAATTCATCTGTTAATCGTATATTTGTATAACGCTTTTTTATGAGACGAATCAATATTAACAACTTTTTGGCCTCTCAATTTTAGAAAATCTGATAAGGTTGATTATTCAATTCAAATTCCCTGGAAAAGAAAAAATAATACTTTTTCCAACTGTATGGAATCTTTGTATTTCTTGAGAGAGCACGTCCAAAATCAATTATAAAAAGGGACTATAACCCACAACTCTAATCACATTTCACCCAATATTTATATCTTTGCTTAGCCTTCGAAAGATGAATCACAAGTATTCGTTTTCTTTCTCAAATTCTATGAATTACTCTTCACCTGCTCTTCAAATCCCAAATTCAATGGGCTACACTAATCCTACTAAAATTAACAGCGAAGAACACCACTGCTCAACCATTGCCAAACACTCAAATGTCTAATCCAGGAGTTAGTAATGATATAAGTAATATGGGCCAGTCTGGTGGAAATGATATTGTGGCGTCTGGGGGTCATTTTTCATTGTCTAGGCCACGAGGACGTCCTCGTGGTTTCAAAAAACAAGGCGAAAGAGAAAACACCATCGAAATGACTTCGGAAATGAAGTCTATTGTTCTTGAAATCCCGCATGGGATAAGATGTCATTGAATGGCTTGAAACAGTTTGCTCATTCAAGGAAATATTTTTAGAATGTTCTGGGTGGTTCAGGAATGATTACAAAGCTTCCATAAGCCTCATCTCATCAGTACATCCAACAATATTTTCTGAGAGACTTTGCTTACTTTCTTTGACAGGGCCTGTAGGAAAAATATTCTCCTTTCGGAACCATCTGGTCTTGCACTTTGAACGCTATATTTGCTAGGACGAATGGCGATGTCATTGGTGGGACGCTTTGAGGATTGTTACCTTTGGAACGATGCATGTGACTGCTCTTATTTCCAAAAATCCAGATGTCTTGGTTGTTTGTCATGCGAATATAGCTTAAGGATGCTTAAAGATTTGAAGATTTAGAGAAAGCGTTATTCTCTATTTATTTTCTTTATTTTTTCAATAAAAGGATGTAGTGGCCCGCACTATTTTTAGTTAGAATTCTACTACAATCTAGTCGTTTACATTTTACTATTTTCAATTTGGAGACTTTGTTCGAGAGATTTAAGACTCTATAATCTATTTGATTCAACTTTATTTAGTATTTTTTATAGTATGTTTTACATCTCTAAAATCTATTTATTTCGGATTTGAATATTTTTACTTGCGATGCACGCTTCAACGCCTCAAATTCTTTAGGATTCTGTTTTTAAATATCGTTTCCTTAATAGTGGATGTCTTTCTCTTTTTATTTTAGTAGCAACCTTTTCTCAATATATTGGTAATTTTATTTGCGTTTCTTGTATACTCAACTCGAATAACGGGTATCGTTGCTCTTGTATATATATATATTTTCTTTTTCTCCGGTGCTTGTTTTTTTATATTTGTGAGTGAGTATCTACAGTTATATATTTTTGGACTTTTTTTATGGAGTTATCATAGCATGGTAATTTGCTAGTTATAAAGATTTTTTTAATATTAAAGAGGTTTTCAGTTCGTTCGATAATGTGCGATGTGATTTTAAACATTATCCTACAGAAGTTCTAAGAAAAAAATAAAAATGTTACAAATGGTACACTTTGTAAAGAATTAGAGCATTCAAAGAGAAAAAATAAAAATTATAACTCTAATACTTATCCGAAAGCCAAAAATTATAGATATAATCTTTACGTGCAAATGAAGCATTTTTTATTTGTAATCCAACAGACAATATTGGGCTTGTAGCCGATTCATTTGAAACTCAATTTCCTAATCCAGTTATCCAACCCACCCCACCTCAACTAACCCATAATCCAATATATTTTGATAAAATATTACTCCTAGTTCTGTCACACTTATTTTATCATTCTAACCTTTGATTCAAAAAAGTTATCAAAATATCAAACAAATTAAAGTTTATCAAAAATTATTCTACTTTTCAAAAACATTAACATAATTACCCTTAAATGATCATATTAATTAAGAGTGAAAATAATTTCGGGACATAATCGGAAATAACCAGAATGAAGAGGACGGAGGGAGGTAGAAATCTTTGAGAACGTGAAATCTCAAATTTGTTTGATAAAATATATTATTAAAATAACTTATAACATAAAAGTATCAATGAAATCCCACATTGTGTATTCAATTTAAATTTAGACAATGAATAATAATATAAATTTTAAGTAATTCGTTGATTTTGGAGATTGAACAATAATATAAATATAAATTCATTATTGTTAATTTTAATTTTACACAGTCCACATAGAGTCTCGTCTCTAATGGTGTTTATCAAAATTTGTTTATACAAATAAGGTGTGCATGAACAATTTAGAGAGGGTGTTTTCAAATAAGATTTTAAGGATTTTTAATATTATGGGTATTTAATTTAGATTTTGTAAAATTATGCAAAATATGGAGGTATTCAATTTGGATTGTAAATGTGTATTCAATCCAGATTTAAAAAAATCTATCAAAATCTTAGGGTATTTAATTTGGATTTTAAAAATTTCAGACGATATTTTAAAAGTCCACAAATTTCTTTTTATTTGAAAAACATGTGGATTTTGATGGATTTTCTATGTAAAATCTTATATAAATTAAAATGTAAATTATTTCAATTATTTCATGTATAAGTTTTCATAAGTGTATTCAAAGTATTTTTTTTATATACACACATGATCAGACTTAAATTGAAAAACCAAAAAAAATGATTTTACTTTATGTATCCCGCACATAAATTAGACCCAAAACAGGGTAAAATTTTCTAAATTTTACCTTGAAAATATTATTAAAGTGATCATTCAAATATATATAATCAAAAAGGGGAAACATAATAATTATTTTTGCTATTGTATTATATTTCAGAGGGAGGGAAGATATGGGCAAATTGCACATTTTTCCTCTTTGAGCCTGTTTTTTAGTAATATGCGGCTTGAACAGTGAAACTCGGTAATGAAGACTGATCAAATAATACATAAATATTAGAATGTTATGCATGTTTAGTAACCGGGTCATCCTAAAATTTTAAGATATTATTTCTACTGGATCTTATAATATTATTATAACACCCTCTCACTTAAAAGCAAGAATTCGAATCCGACACCACGATCTAATACATTGTCAGAAAGTTTAAGTTGTTAAAGTAAAGTTAAAGTGAGTGTTTTAGAGATCATGAGTTACTATTTTTTTGTCAAAGAACTAATATTTTAGATTATGACAAATAATTTGATACTAAAATAAATAATTTTTTATATTACATTTAAATATCTCATTTATTAACCTTAAATTCTAATATTTAGAGTATTAAATTGACAATTAACAAATTATTGATTGTTATCCAGGGTATCAAATTGACAACTAATAAAACTATATCGTATTCAACTTCTAAGTTCTAATAATGTAATATATATTTGAGAATTATTAAAAAATTTATATAGAAAATGAATTTTATCAAAAAGCTCAAATTTTTATCCCGCCCGAATCATGCTTCTTTAATCTGGACTACTATCCAATTTTTTCAATACCGGACTTTTACACGAATTTTTAGGGTCGGACTTTTAAATAAAAAAGGCTCTTTGATGGTCTGTATCTCGGGACGAGCCAGCCCGTACTTTTTTGGATTGGATCTGACTTGGTCTCAGATTTTGAATTTTTTGAATAGCCCCCGCTCTCATCTACACTTCACTTTATTTTTTCGACAACTAACCAAGGTAGATCATAAATCAATAGAGTTAACAAGTATTAAAGATGGTTTTTAATCCATTAATTGATATTTTATATTATAATTTCCGAAAAAACCTACAAATTTATTTTATTTTCACCATTCTATAATATGAAACCTTCATATTTTATTTTCTATCTGGGCGTTAGTGACTTAATCTTTTGTATCCTTCTTATAGAAAATTCATCGAAAATTCATCAATGATGGTATTTTTGTATCGTTTTCGTATGATTTCGACCAACAATCTTTTATCCTAACATTTATAGAAAATATTATTAGAATTGATCATTCAACTACAAACAATTGTAAAAGAAATGTAGTTACTTTTGCAATTATATTATATTTTGAGGGAGTGTAAGATATCTAAAAAATTATAAACTTTTCCTCTATTGAGTATGTTTATGTAGTAATTATCGTTTAAAACAGTTGAAAATATTAATAAAAGAAGGATCAAATAACACCACAAAATTAGAATATTATTAGATATCAGCTCACCTAAAATCTAAGATATTAGAAAAAATACCCCAACTGAATCTTATAATATTATTTTAATACTCCCCTAACTCAAAGTAAGGAGTCGAACTTAGTCTGACTAAGCTATGATAGATCATTAAGTAACCAGTTCATCTGAAAGTTTAAGGTGGCAGAGGAAGTTCTCAACTAAATCTCATAATATTACGATAATATGCACCAAAAAATACTGATATGAGCACGGAAAACAATGAAGAGAAATAGTAAATTAATAATTAAATTTTACAGACCATAATGTTTAAATATGTTTTCGATTTGCAATCAAAATAATTTAATATTTAAAATTCGTGCCTAATATTTTTGTCGATGACATCTATTGGTAAATAAACGTTGTATATTGTTTAATATTTCGATTCTAGTTTTAGAATTCATCTGTAATCGTATATTGGTATAACGCTTTTTTAGAGACGAATCAAATATTAACAACTTTTGGCCCTCTCAATTTTAGAGAAATATGATAAGGATTGATTATTCATTCAAATTCCTGGAAAAGAAAAATAATACTTTTTCCAACTGTATGGAATCTTGTATTTCTTGAGAGAGCACGTCAAATTCAATTATAAAAAGGACTATACCCACAACTCTAATCACATTTCACCCAATATTATATATCTTTGCTTAACTTCAAAAGATGAATCACAAGTATTCGTTTTCTTTCTCAAATTCTATGAATTACTCTTCACCTGCTCTTCAAATCCCAAATTCAATGGGCTACACTAATCCTACTATAATTAACAGCGAAGAACACCACTCTCAACCATTGCCAAACACTCGAATGTCTAATCCAGGAGTTGGTAATGATATAAATAATATGGGCCAGTCTGGTGAAAACGATATGTGGCGTCTGGTGGTCATTTTTCAGTTCTCCAGGCCACGAGGACGTCCTCGTGGTTCAAAAAACAAGGCGAAAGAAAAACACCATCGAAATGACTTCGGAAATGAGTCTATTGTTCTTGAAATCCCCGCCTGGGAAAGATGTCATTGAATGGCTGAAACAGTTTGCTCATTCCAGAAATATTTTTATGAATGTTCTGGGTGGTTCAGGAATGATTACAGATGCTTCCATAAGCCTCATCTCATCAGTACATCCAACAATATTTTCTGAGAGACTTTGCTTATTTCTTTGACAGGGCCTGTAGGAAAAATATCTCCTTCGGAACCATCTGGTTCTTGCACTTTGAATGCTATATTTGCTAGGACGAATGGCGATGTCAATGGTGGGGACGCTTTGGAGGCTTGTTACTTTGGAACGATGCATGTGACTACTCTTATTTCCAAAAATCCAGATGTCTTGGTTGTTTGTCATGCGAATATAGCTTAAGGATGCTTAAAGATTGAAGATTTAGAGAAAGCGTTATTCTCTATTTATTTTCTTTATTTTTCAATAAAAGGATGTAGTGGCCCGACTAGTTTTTAGTTAGAATTCTACTACAATCTAGTCGTTTACATTTTACTATTTTCAATTTGGAGAACTTTGTTCGAGAGATTTAAGACTCTATAATCTATTTGATTCGACTTTATTTAGTATTTTTTATAGTATGTTTTACATCTCTAAAATCTATTATTTCGGATTTGAATATTTTTACTTGCGATGCACGCTTTAACGCCTCCAAATTCTTTAGGATTCTGTTTTAAATATCGTTTTCCTTAATAGTGGATGTCTTTCTCTTTTTATTTTAGTAGCAACCTTTTCTCATATATTGGTAGTTTTATTTGATTTTCTTGTATACTCACTCGAATAACGGGTATCGTTGCTCTTGTATATATATATATTTCTTTTTCTCCGGTGCTTGTTTTTTTATATTTGTGAGTGAGTATCTACAGTTATATATTTTTTGGACTTTTTTATTGAGTTATCATAGCATGGTAATTTGCTAGTTATAAAAAGATTTTTTAATATTAAAGAGGTTTTCAGTTCGTTCGATAATGTGGCGAATGTGATTTTAAACATTATCCTACAGAAGTTCTAAGAAAAAATAAAATGTTACAAATGGTACACTTTGTAAAGAATTAGAGGCATTCAAAAGAGAAAAAATAAAAATTATAACTCTAATACTTATCTCGAAAAGCCAAAAATATAGATATAATCTTTATGTGCAATGAAGTCATTTTTTATTTGTAATCCAATCCATTATCTCGAAAGCCCTAAATTCAGAGCAATTGCAGAAATATTGGGCTTGTAGCCGATTCATTTGAAATCAATTTCCTAATCCAGTTATCCAACCCACCCCACCTCAACTACCCATAATCCAATATATTTTGATAAAATATTACTCCTAGTTCTGTCCCACTTATTTTATCATTCTCACCTTTGATTCAAAAAGTTATCAAAATATCAAACAAATTAAAAGTTATCAAAAAATTATTCTACTTTTCAAAAACATTAACATAATTAACCCTTAAATGATCATATTAATTAGAGTGAAATATAATTTCGGGACATAATCGGAAATAACCAGAATGAAGAGGACGGAGGGAGTAAAAATCTTTGAGAACGTGAAATCTCAAATTTGTTTGATAAAATATATTATTAAAATAACTTATAACATAAAAGTATCAATGAAATCCCACATTGTGTATTCAATTTAAATTTTAGACAATGAATAATAATATAAATTTTAAGTAATTCGTTGATTTTGGAGATTGAATAATATATAAATATAAATTCATTATTGTTAATTTTAATTTTACACAGTCCGCATAGAGTCTCGTCTCTAATGGTGTTTATCAAAATTTGTTTATACAAATAAGGTGTGCATGAACAATTTAGAGAGGTGTTTTCAAATAAGATTTTAAGGATTTTTAATATTATGGGTATTTAATTTAGATTTTGTAAAATTATGCAAAATATGGAGGTATTCAATTTGGATTGTAAATGTGTATTCAATCCAGATTTAAAAAAAATCTATCAAAATCTTAGGGTATTTAATTTGGATTTTAAAAATTTCAGACGATATTTAAAAGTCCACAAATTTCTTTTATTTGAAAAACATGTGGATTTGATGGATTTTCTAGTAAAATCTTATATAAATTAAAATGTAAATTATTTCAATTATTTCATGTATAAGTTTTCATAAGTGTATTCAAAGTATTTTTTTTATATACACACAGTGATCAGACTTAAATTGAAAAACAAAAAAAATGATTTTACTTTAGGTATCCCGCACATAAATTAGACCCAAAACAGGGGTAAAATTTTCTAAATTTTACCTTGAAAATATTATTAAAGTGATCATTCAAATATATATAATCAAAAAGGGAACATAATAATTATTTTTGCTATTGTATTATATTTCAGAGGGAGGGAAGATATGGGCAAAATTGCACATTTTTCCTCTTTTGAGCCTGTTTTTTAGTAATATGCGGCTTGAACTGTGAAACTCGGTAATGAAAGACTGATCAAATAATACATAAATATTAGAATGTTATGCATGTTTAGTAACCGGGTCATCTAAATTTTAAGATATTATTTCTACTGGATCTTATAATATTATTATAACACCCTCTCACTTAAAAGCAAGAATTCGAATCCGACACCACGATCTAATACATTGTCAGAAAGTTTAAGTTGTTAAAGTAAAGTTAAAGTGAGTGGTTTTAGAGATCATGAGTTACTATTTTTTTGTCAAAGAACTAATATTTTAGATTATGACAAATAATTTGATACTAAAATAAATAATTTTTTTATATTACATTTAAATATCTCATTTATTAACCTTAAATTCTAATATTTAGAGTATTAAATTGACAATTAACAAATTATTGATTGTTATTCAGGGTATCAAATTGACAACTAATAAATATATCGTATTCAAACTTCAAAGTTCTAATAATGTAATATATATTTGAGAATTATTAAAAATTTTATATAGAAAATGAATTTTATCAAAAAGCTCAAATTTTTATCCCGCCCGAATCATGCTTCTTTTAATCTGGACTACTATCCAATTTTTTCAATACCGGACTTTTACACGAATTTTTAGGGCCGGACTTTTAAATAAAAAAAGACTCTTTGAAGGTCTGTATCTCGGGACGAGCCAGCCCGTACTTTTTTGGATTGGATCCGACTTGGTCTCAGATTTTGAATTTTTTGAATAGCCCCGCTCTCATCTACACTTCACTTTATTTTTCGACAACTAACCAAGGTAGATCATAAATCAATAGAGTTAACAAGTATTAAAGATGGTTTTTAATCCATTAATTGATATTTTTATATTATAATTTCCGAAAACCTACAAATTTATTTTATTTTCACCATTCTATAATATGAAACCTTCATATTTTATTTTCTATCTAGGCGTTAGTGACTTAATCTTTTGTATCCTTCTTATAGAAAATTCATCGAAAATTCATCAATGATGGTATTTTTGTATCGTTTTTCGTATGATTTCGACCAACAATCTTTTATCCTAACATTTATAGAAAATATTATTAGAATTGATCATTCAACTACAAACAATTGTAAAAGAAATGTAGTTACTTTTGCAATTATATTATATTTTGAGGGAGTGTAAGATATCTAAAAAAATTATAAACTTTTCCTCTATTGAGTATGTTTATGTAGTAATTATCGTTAAACAGTTGAAAATATTAATAAAAGACGGATCAAATAACACACAAAAATTAGAATATTATTAGATATCAGCTCACCTAAAATCTGAAGATATTAGAAAAATACCCCAACTGAATCTTATAATATTATTTTAATACTCCCCTAACTCAAAAGTAAGGAGTCGAACTTAGTCTGACTAAGCTATGATAGATCATTAAGTAACCAGTTCATCTGAAAGTTTAAGGTGGCAGAGGAAGTTCTCAACTAAATCTCATAATATTACGATAATAATGCACCAAAAAAATACTGATATGAGCACGGAAAACAATGAAGAGAAATAGTAAATTAATAATTAAATTTTACAGACCATAATGTTTAAATATGTTTTCGATTTTGCAATCAAAATAATTTAATATTTAAAATTCGTGCCTAATATTTTTGTCGATGACATCTATTGTAAATAAACGTTGTATATTTGTTTAATATTTTGATTCTGTTTTAGAAATTCATCTGTAATCGTATATTGGTATAACGCTTTTTTATGAGACGAATCAAATATTAACAACTTTTTGGCCTCTCAATTTTAGAAAATATGATAAGGATTGATTATTCAATTCAAATTCCTGGAAAAGAAAATAATACTTTTCCAACTGTATATAATCTTTGTATTTCTTGAGAGAGCACGTCAAATTCAATTATAAAAAGGACTATAACCCACAACTCTAATCACATTTCACCCAATATTATATATCTTTGCTTAACCTTCAAAAGATGAATCACAAGTATCATTTTCTTTCTCAAATTCTATGAATTACTCTTCACTTGCTCTTCAAATCCCAAATTCAATGGGCTACACTAATCCTACTATAATTAACAGCGAAGAACACCACTCTCAACCATTGCCAAACACTCGAATGTCTAATCCAGGAGTTGGTAATGATATAAATAATATGGGCCAGTCTGGTGAAAACGATATTGTGGCGTCTGGTGGTCATTTTTCATTCTCCAGGCCACGAGGACGTCCTCGTGGTTCAAAAAACAAGGTGAAAGAAAACACCATCGAAATGACTTCGGAAATGAAGTCTATTGTTCTTGAAATCCCGCCTGGGAAAGATGTCATTGAATGGCTGAAACAGTTTGCTCATTCAAGAAATATTTTATGAATGTTCTGGTGGTTCAGGAATGATTACAGATGCTTCCATAAGCCTCATCTCATCAGTACATCCAACAATATTTTCTGAGAGACTTTGCTTACTTTCTTTGACAGGGCCTGTAGGAAAAATATCTCCTTCGGAACCATCTGGTTCTTGCACTTTGAACGTTATATTTGCTAGGACGAATGGCGATGTCATTGGTGGGACGCTTTGGAGGCTTGTTACCTTTGGAACGATGCATGTGACTGCTCTTATTTCCAAAAATCCAGATGTCTTGGTTGTTTGTCATGCGAATATAGCTTAAGGATGCTTAAAGATTGAAGATTTAGAGAAAGCGTTATTCTCTATTTATTTTCTTTATTTTTCAATAAATTTTTCAATAAAAGGATGTAGTGGCCCGACTATTTTTAGTTAGAATTCTACTACAATCTAGTCGTTTACATTTTACTTCTGTAATTTTCATATTTTCAATTTGGAGAACTTTGTTCGAGAGATTTAAGACTCTATAATCTATTTGATTCGACTTTATTTAGTATTTTTTATAGTATGTTCGAGAGAAAGATTCTGATGGCTTCAAGTCTTGCAACTGGAGCAAATGTCTCATCAAAATCTATTCCCTCTTGTTGAGAATAGCCCTTGGCAACCAATCTGGCTTTATTCCTTATGACAATGCCATTTTCATCCATCTTGTTTCTGAATACCCATTTTGTATCAATAGAGCTCTTGTTCTTTGGCTTGGGTACCAGCTTCCATACCTTGTTCCTCTCAAATTGGTTTAGCTCCTCTTGCATTGATAAAATCCAATCTGGATCCAGTAGAGCTTCTTCCACTCTCTTAGGTTCCTCCTGTGATAGAAAAACTACTATATAGATATTCATCTTGAGTAGCCCTTCTAGTTTGCACTTTAGATGTTGCATCACCAATGATCAATTCAAAAGGGTGATTCTTGGTCCATTTCCTTTGAGGTGGTAAATTAGCTCTAGATGAGGTTGCCTCAGTATTGTCATGATGTGAGATAGAATGTTAATTGGCTGAAACTCCCTTGAGTTATTGATCCTTTGAAAGGAACTGGGAGTTCTATCAACTGATGAAGTGAATTGATTATCTGTTGATAGACTATGATCAACGGATGCTTCATTATGTAATTCAACGGATGATGCACTTTGTCTTTCAACGGATGCTACATTACTTCTTTCAACGGATGCTGAATTGTGACTTTCAACTGATGCAGCACTTTGTGCATTATCCAAAAGCAGATTTTGAATTCTTTTCGAGGTGCCTTCTCCATCATTCTCATCTTCACTATCATCACAATATATCTCAATGTTATCAAATTTGAGTCATTCATGATGTCCCTCATCTGTTAGTCCATCAATCTTTTTATCATCAAACACAACATGCACAGATTCCATGACAATGTTGGTTCTTAGATTGTAGACCCTATATGATTTTCCAGCAGAATAACCAACCAATATTCCTTCATCAGCCTTTGCATCAAACTTCCCTTTGTGATCAGGTTGATTCCTTAGAATGTAGCATTGCAACCAAAGACATGAAGAAAGTTTAAAGTTGGTTTCTTCTCTTGAACAATTGATAGGGAGTCATGTCTTTTTGCCAGATTGATTAGAGAAATATTCTGAGTGTAACATGCATAGTTAACAGCCTCATCCCAAAAGTATGTTGGGAGTTTTGACTCTTCAACCATTGTTCTTGCAGCTTCGATTAGTGATCTATTCTTTCTTTCCACTACACCATTCTGTTGTGGAGTCCTTGGAGCTGAGAACTCATGCATTATTCCCATTTTCTTCACAGAACAACCTCATGGTAGAATTCCTGAACTCAGTTCCATTGTCACTCCTGATATTCCTTACTTTGAAATCTGGATGATTGTTGACTTGCTTGATATGATTGATGATGATTTCACTAGCTTCATCCTTTGATCCAAGAAAGTAGGTACATGAAAAACTTGGAGAAATCATCTACAATCACTAGGCAATATCTTTTCCTTGAAATTGACAATACATTGACTGGTCCAAAAAGATCCATGTGTAGCAGTTGTAATGGTTCATCAATTGCTGATTCAAGCTTCTTACTGAATGATGCTCTCTTTTACTTTCCTTTCTGACAAGCATCACACAGTCCATCCCTTGAGAATTCCACTAGAGGCATTCCTCTAATTAAGTCCTTTTTGACTAGATCATTCATTGTCTTGAAATTCAAATGAGACAGCTTCTTGTGCCATAGCCAACTTTCATCTGGACTTGCTTTGCTGAGAAGACAAGTAATTGATTCTGCATCTGTAGAGTTGAAGTCAGCCAAGCACACATTCCCTTTCTAACTCCATTAGAACCACTTTGTTGTCCTTCTTACTTGTAATAACACAGGCTTCAGAATTGAAGGAAACAATATTCCCTCTATCACACAGTTGACTGATACTCAATAGATTATGTTTGAGACCATCAACTAATGCAACTTCATCAATGATGACATTTTTCTTTTGAAATCAAGCCATATCCCATACTGAACCCTTTGCTGTCATCTCCAAAGGTTATGCTAGGGCCAGCTCTCTCCTTGAACTGTGTGAGCAGGGTGAAATCTCTTGTCATGTGCCTTGAACAACCATTGTCCAAGTACCATATATTCCTTTTTTTTCCCTGCACACAACAAAATCAATCAAGTTGATTTTGGTACCCAAGTTTCCTTGGGTCCAGCCTTGTTAGTCTTTTCCTAGACTTCATACCTCCAGCATCTTTTGACTTAGGTAACTTTGGATCAACCTTGCTCTCAGATGTAGTTGGTTGAAGTGTAGGGTTAGTCACAGAATTATTTAGCTTATTTGGTTGAATTTGATAAGGCATGGATTGTGCAAACACATTATTCCACATAGGCATGTTGTATGGCATTTGAGGCATACTGAATACAACAAAATAAGAATTATTAACATATGGCATGTTTGCAAAATGTGCATGCGGATTCTGTTGAGATATAACAGGCGTAGCATGCAGAGGTGACATAGATATGTTAGGCATGGAAGGAGTTAAAGGCATGGGAGCATTCTTAACTGACTTGCAGTTGGTAGATAGTTGATTAACACTCTTACAATGCACACAACTTTTTCTAGGAGCATATTTATCAGGTGTATAATTGTTATGTTTGTTAATTCGTACCTTCCCATTTCTATTTAATTTTCTTTTAGTTTCCTTTTTATCCTCAACCATCTTAAGCCTATTTTCAACTGATCTAAAGTCATGTGTCCTATATTCACCTTACTGGCATCTTGGATGTGCTAGCTTCTTCTTTGACAAAGTTCTTGGAAGTTGAACCAAACTTTTTATTGAGATTTTTCAAATTGTTCTTTTTAGAATCACTTGCCTGTTTTAATTGATGAGCCTTCAATGAATGCTCCTTTTCTTCCTTCAACGGATAACTTTTATCATCCGTTGATTCCACATCCGTTGATAATCCATCAATTAATTCTACTTCCTTTTTGTTTTCTTCCAAGCATTCTCACATAGTGATTCAAGTCCTGAACCTTGACAATCTGAGCACTAACATCCCTAGATGTTTTCCAGGCCTTGATTACCTCTTGCTCACGTTCTATTTGTCTAGAAAGAATTTCTTACTTTCTTAACAGATTCTTCTAGTCACTTTCAACAGTTAAGTATTTGATTTAATCTTTTCAAGCTCAATTACCTTACCCTCTAATACACCATTCCTATCACTTAAAAACAAATTATTCTCTTTGATTCTTGTGTTTTCTTTAGCTAGTGATTTAAGGGAAACACGCAAATGATATAATTCATTGGACATATCATTTAAGGCTTCATTGCATTTAATCTTAGAGAGCTGAGAGAGGTTAGTAGTAATTACCTGGTTGCTTGATGAACTAGTTTCATTTTCATCAGAATTAGCCATCAGGGCTAGGTTCACATATTTCATATCATCATCTTATTGGCTCCGTCTGCTGCCCAGTCATCTTGAGTTAGAAAAGCTCTTTCCTTTTGTTTGAGCAAATCAAAATATTTCCTTTTGTAATCAACTTGCTCAAATTTTTTCTTATCAGAGGGTTGGCTTTCTGCACTCATTTGCAAAGTGTCCACTTATGCCACAGTTATAACATTTGAACTTAGATTTGTCCACCATGTTCTTGTTTGACTTAGTGAATTTAGCATTTTTCCTGAATTTCATCTTTGCAAACCTCCTGGACAGAAAGGTCAGATGTTCATCAACATCATCAGAGTCATCTTGACTGAATTATCTTCAACCTCAGCTACTTGCTCATTTCCCTTACTTGATTCTGATTTGCTTGTGCCAATTTTGAGACTTGGCATTGTCTTTTCTTCAGTCCGGCTCCAGTCTTCTCATTGTCAGCTACAAGTGCAACTGATCCACCTTTTCTCTTTCCCCTTTTCCACAGCTCATCTTGCTCCATCTCAAGGTTCATAGGTCTTCAAAATTCCATATAATCTTTTATGTGTGAAGTCCTTATAATCTTGAGAATTCCTTATTGAAACAATTATAGGCTTCCATTCCTTTGGTAGAGACCTCAGAAATTTTATGTTGGAGTCCTCGACTTGGCTCTGCCATACAGCTTCAATCCATTCAACAGTTTCTGAAAATCTACTGAAGGTATCATTCAGTGATTCTCCTTCTTCAAAGTGAAAGTATTCATACTGTTGAATGAGAAGCTGCATTTTGTTTTCTCTACTTGTTCAGTACCTTCACAGATAAGTTGCACAGTATCCCAAATTTCCTTAGCAGTTTAGCTGCTAATGACATTATCAAACATATCTTGACCTAAACCATTGAACAAAATGTTCATGGCTTTCTTGTCCTTGTGAACCTCTTCAATATCTTCATCAGGTCCATTCTGCTTTTGGCTTGGGAATAGACTGTCCAATAGCAACTGTGCCAGTTGCAGCTGTGGCCACCTTGTGAGGGATGTGAGGACCATTTCAATGCAGTTGATGTAGCTTTCATCTTGAGAGAGAAGATGTAGATGCATCTTCACTTTCCAGTGATGATAATTATCTCTTTCCAGGATGGAATCTTTATACCAATATCCTTCTTACTCATGATGTTAGTAGAATAGATCTTTAAATTCTTTGTAAGTTAAGAGCTTGCTCTGAATACCAATTGTTATTCCCAAGGAACTAACAATGAGATGTACAGAAGGGGGTTGAATGTAAATCTTCAAAACTTTTTCAAGTTTTTGAGCAGTTTCAAGGCTGTGTGTTTTGATGAACAAGTGTGTGTGAATTGCTTGAGCTAATGCAGACAGATATATATTCAAACACAAATGTAAGAACACAAAAGACTTAAAACTTTTCTGGTGGATTTGTTGTTCCACCAGAGATGTGTTATTTCAGAAAATCTGTGATTCAAGAAATTGATCACAGCTGCTTTCTAATACAAACTAGATGATTTTCTCTCAATTTTTCTAAACAGCTCTGGAAAATTCACACTCTAGTTACTAGCTGCAACTTGGTTTATATATCACCAAGTTTACAAGTGAAGACAAAAAAATAAAATACAATTGAAAAGATTCTTCACATGTTTCTTCTTTATTTCTCTATCCAATGCAATCTAGGATAATCTGTGAATCTTTGAATACTTCCTTGTTTGCACCAGAATGGAAATGCTGTATTTTCTTGATTCCTCCAAGAGGATGCTACATTCTAATTGTCTCTGTCAACCCATGTGCCTCTTTCAGCTTATGAATCGTCACTGTCAACTGCTATTGAACTTAGCATCCGTTGAAGCTTTCATCCGTTGAAGACTTTATCCGTTGATGCATTAGCAGTTGAAGCTTTATCCGTTGATGCACTCATCCGTTGATGGATGTTATCCGTTGAAGCTTTAGAGACATCCGTTGAAGCTTTGTTTCTTATCCATTGAAGACCTTTAACTTATCAGTTAATACTACTTCACTTATACAAAATTACAAGACATGAAATATTTACAGTTAGCCCTCCTATTTGCATATCCACTAGTAGTCAACATGACTTATAATTTCCCCCAACATCTAAGAATTATAACTTGAATACAGAAACTGAAATGTGCTACAATACTAAACTTATTTCTAAGTAAAGCTACTCCATCAACGGATAACGAGAATGGTCTTATCCGTTGAGGCTACAAACACCAGATTTCTACTTAAGTGTTTTGTTTAACTTATCATCAAACTAATACACATATTTCTAACACGATATTTAAAAGTCCACAAATTTCTTTTTATTTGAAAAACATGTGGATTTTGATGGATTTTCTAGTAAAATTTCATATGAATTAAAATGTAAATTATTTCATGTATAAGTTTTCATAAGTGTATTCAAAGTATTTTTTTTCTATATACACAGAGGATCAGACTTAAATTGAAAAACAAAAAAATTAATTTTACTTTATGTATCCCGCTCATAAATTAGACCCAAAAGAGGGTAAGATTTTGTAAATTTTACCTTGATTCTAGAGAAAAAATATTTTTTAGTCATTAATCTTTTTTTAACCTTCTTATAAAAAATTCATCTTGAATCTTTGATGGTATTTATGTAAAGTTTCTGTAAGACTCAAGAACAACCGATTATCTTGTTGAAAATATTATTAAAGTGATCATTCAAATATATAATCAAAAAGGGAAACGTAATAATTTTTTTTGCAATTATTATATTTCAGAGGGAGGGAAGATATCTGCAAAATTGCACATTTTTCCTCTTTTGAGCCTGTTTTTTGTAGTAATATGCCGCTTCAACAGTGAAACTCGGTAATGAAAGACAGATAAAATAATACATAAATATTAGAATGTTATGTATGTTTAGTAATCGGGTCATCTAAAATTTTAAGATATTATTTCTACTAGATGTTATAATATTATTAACACTCCTTCACTTAAAAGCGAATTTGAATCCAACACCAAGATCTGATATTGTCAGAAAGTTTAAGTTGTTAAAGTACAGTTAAAGTGAGTGTTTTAGAGATCATGAATTACTATTTTTCTGTCAAAGGACTAATATTTTAGACTATGACAAATAATTTGATACTAAAACAATTTTTTTTATATTACATTTAAATATCTCATTTATTAACCTTAAATTCTAATATTTAGAGTATTACATTGACAATTAACAAATTATTAATTGTTATTCAGGGTATCAAATTGACAACTAATAAAATATATCGTATTCAACTTCTAAGTTCTAATAATATAATATTTGAAAATTTATCAAAAATTTTATATAGAGAACGAATTTTATCAAAAAGTTCAAATTTTTATCCGGCCCGAATCATGCTTCTTTTAATCTGGACTACTATCCAATTTTTTCAAACCGGAATTTTACACGAATTTTTAGGGTTTGACTTTCAAATAAAAAAAGACTCCTTGAAGGTCCGTATCTCGGAATGAGCCGGCCCGTACTTTTTCGGATTGGAATCGACTTGGTCTCAGATTTCGAATTTTTTGAATAGCCCGCTCTCATCTACAATTCACTTTATTTTTCGACAACTAATCAAGGTAGATCATAAATAAATAGAGTTAACAAGTATAAAAGATGGTTTTTAATCCATTAATTGATATTTTTATATTATAATTTCCGAAAAACCTACAAATTTATTTTATTTTTACCATTCTATAATATGAAACCTTCATATTTTATTTTCTATCTAGGCCTTAGTGACTTAATCTTTTGTATCCTTATAGAAAATTCATAGAAAATTCATCAATGATGGTATTTTTGTATAGTTTCGTATGATTTCGACCAACAATCTTTTATCCTAACATTTATAGAAATATTATTAGAATTGATCGTTCAACACACAATTGTAAAAGAAATGTAGTTACTTTTGTAATTATATTTATTTTGAGGGAGTGTAAGATATCTAAAAAATTATAAAATTTTCCTCTATTGAGTATGTTTATGTAGTAATTACGTTTAAGCAGTTGAAAATATTAATAAAGACGGATAAAATAACACACAAAAATTAGAATATTATTAGATATCAGCTCACCTAAAATCTGAAGATATTAGAAAAATACCCCAACTGAATCTTATAATATTATTTTAATACTCCCCTAACTCAAAGTAAGGACTCGAACTTGAGTCTGACTAAGCTATGATAAATCATTAAGTAACCATTTCATCTCAAAGTTTAAGGTGGGAGAGGAAGTTCTCCACTAAATCTCATATATTACGATCATAATGCCCAAAAAAATACTGATATGAGCACGGAAATATGAAGAGAATTGTAAATTAATAATTAATTTTTACAGACCATAATGTTTAAATATGTTTTCGAATTTTGCAATCAAAATAATTTAATATTTAAAATTCGTGCCTAATTTTTTGATCGATGACATCTATTGGTAAATAACGTTCTATTTTGTTTAATATTTCGATTCTAGTTTTAGAAATTCATCTGTAATCGTATATTGGTATAACGCTTTTTATGAGACAATCAAATATTAACCAACTTTTGGCCTCTCAATTTAGAAAATATAAGGATTGATTATCAATTCAAATTCCGGAAAAGAAAAATAATACTTTTCCAACTGTAATGGAATCTTTGTATTTCTTGAGAGAGCACGTCAAAATCAAATTATAAAGGACTATACCCACAACTCTATCACATTTCCCCAATATTTTATATCTTTTCTTAGCTTTCAAAGATTAATCCAGTATTCGTTTTTCTTTCTCAAATTCTATGAATTTACTCTTCACCTGCTCTTCAATCCCAAATTCATGGGCTAACCTATCCTACTAAATTAACATCGAAACACCACCTCACCATTGCCAACACTCAATGTCTAATCTAGGAGTTAGTAATGATATAAAGTAATATGGGCCAGTCTGGTGGAAATTCTTTGTGGCGTCTGGGGGTCATTTTTCATTGTCTAGGCCACGAGGACGTCCTCGTGGTTCAAAAACAAGGCAAAGAAAACACCATCGAAATGACTTCGGAAATGAGTCTATTGTTCTGAAATCCCGCATGGGAAAGATGTCATTGATGGCTGAAACAGTTTGCTCATTCAGAAATTTTTTGAATGTTTGGGTTGGTTCATGAATGATTACAAAAATGCTTCCATAACCCATCTCATCATACATCCAACAATATTTTCTGAGAGACTTTGCTTACTTTCTTTGACAAGGCCTGTAGAAAAATATCTCCTTCGGAACCATCTGGTTCTTGCACTTTGAACGCTATATTTTCTAGGACGAATGGCGAGTCATTGGTGGACGCTTTGGAGGCTTGTTACCTTTGGAACGTGCCTGTGACTGCTCTTATTTCCAAAATCCAGATGTCTGGTTGTTTGTCATGCGAATTATCTTAAGCTTAAAGATTGAAGATTTAGAGAAAGCGTTTTTCTCTATTTATTTATTTTTCTTTATTTTTCATAAAAGGTGATGATGCCCGACTATTTTTAGTTTAATTCTACTACAATCTAGTCGTTTACATTTTACTATTTTCAATTGGAGAACTTTGTTCGAGAGATTTAAGACTCTATAATCTATTTGATTCGACTTTATTTAGTATTTTTTATAGTATGTTTTACATCTCTAAAATCTATTTATTTCGGATTTGAATATTTTTACTTGCGATGCACGCTTCACGCCTCCAAATTCTTAGGATTCTGTTTTTAAATATCGTTTTCCTTAATAGTGGATGTCTTTCTCTTTTTATTTTAGTAGCAACCTTTCTCAATATATTGGTTAGTTTTATTTTGATTTTCTTGTATACTCAACTCGCATAACGGTATCGTTGCTCTTGTATATATAATAATATTTTCTTTTTTCTCCTCGGTGCTTGTTTTTTATATTATGAGTGAGTATCTACAGTTATATATTTTTTGGACTTTTTTTATTGAGTTATCATAGCATGTAATTTCTAGTTATAAAAATTTTTTTAATATAAAGAGGTTTTTCAGTTTCGTCGATAATGCGTGCGAATGTGATTTTAAACATTATCCTACAGAGTTCTAAAGAAAAAAAATGTTACAAATGGTACACTTTGTAAAGAATTAGAGCATTCAAGAGAAAAATAAAAATTATAACTCTAATACTTATCCGAAAGCCAAAAAATATAGATATATCTTTACGTGCAAATGAAGTCATTTTTTATTTGTAATCCCAACAGAAATATTGGGCTTGTAGCCGATTCATTTGAAATCAATTTCCTAATCCATTATCCAAACCCACCCCCCACCTCAACTACCCATAATCCAATAATTTTGATAAAATATTACTCTAGTTTCTGTCCCACTTATTTATCATTCTCACCTTTGATTCAAAAAGTTACGCAAAATATCAAACAAATTAAAAGTTATCAAAAAATTATTCTACTTTTCAAAAACATTACATAATTAACCCTAAATGATCATATTAATTAAGAGTGAAATAATTTTCGGGACATAATCGGAAATAACCAAATGAAGGACGGATGAGTAAAAATCTTTGAGAACGTGAAATCTCAAATTGTTTGATAAAAATATATTATTAAAATCACTTATCATAAAAATCAATGAAATCCCATGGTATTCCATTTAAATTTTAGACAATAATATAATATAATTTTAAGTAATTCGTTGATTTTGGAGATTGAATAATAATAAAATATAATTCATTATTGTTATTTTAATTTTACACAGTCCCTAGCGTCTCGTCCTAATGTGTTTATCAAAATTTTTTATACAAATAAGGTGTGCATGAACAATTTAGAGAGGTTTTTCAAATAGATTTTAAGGATTTTTTAATATTATGGGTATTTTAATTAGATTTTGTAAAATATGCAAAATATGGAGGTATTCATTTGGATTTGTAATGTGTATTCCATCAGATTAAAAAAATCTATCAAATCTTAGGGTATTTAATTTGGATTTAAAAATTTTCAGACGATATTCAAAGTCCACAAATTCTTTTTATTTGAAAAACATGTGGATTTTGATGGATTTCTAGTAAAATCTTATATAAATTAAATGGGAATTTTTCAATTATTTCATGTATAAGTTTCATAAGTGTATTCAAAGTATTTTTTTTATATACACACATGATAGACTTAATTGAAAACAAAAAAAATGATTTTACTTTATGTATCCCGCACATAAATTAGACCCAAAACAGGGTAAAATTTTCTAAATTTTACCTTGAAAATATTATTAAAGTGATCATTCAAATATATAATCAAAAAGGGAAACATAATAATTATTTTTGCTATTGTATTATATTTCAGAGGGAGGGAAGATATCGGCAAAATTGCACATTTTTCCTCTTTTGAGCCTGTTTTTTAGTAATATGCGGCTTGAACAGTGAAACTCGGTAATGAAAGACTGATCAAATAATACATAAATATTAGAATGTTATGCATGTTTAGTAACCGGGTCATCTAAAATTTTAAGATATTATTTCTACTGGATCTTATAATATTATTATAACACCCTCTCACTTAAAAGCAAGAATTCGAATCCGACACCACGATCTAATACATTGTCAGAAAGTTTAAGTTGTTAAAGTAAAGTTAAAGTGAGTGTTTTAGAGATCATGAGTTACTATTTTTTTGTCAAAGAACTAATATTTTAGATTATGACAAATAATTTGATACTAAAAAATAATTTTTTTATATTACATTTAAATATCTCATTTATTAACCTTAAATTCTAATATTTAGAGTATTAAATTGACAATTAACAAATTATTGATTGTTATTCAGGGTATCAAATTGACAACTAATAAAATATATCGTATTCAACTTCTAAGTTCTAATAATGTATATATTTGAGAATTATTAAAAATTTTATATAGAAAATGAATTTTATCAAAAAGCTCAAATTTTTATCCCGCCCGAATCATGCTTCTTTTAATCTGGACTACTATCCAATTTTTTCAATACCGGACTTTTACACGAATTTTTAGGGTCGGACTTTTAAATAAAAAAAGACTCTTTGAAGGTCTGTATCTCGGGACGAGCCAGCCCGTACTTTTTTGGATTGGATCCGACTTGGTCTCAGATTTTGAATTTTTTGAATAGCCCCGCTCTCATCTACACTTCACTTTATTTTTCGACAACTAACCAAGGTAGATCATAAATCAATAGAGTTAACAAGTATTAAAGATGGTTTTTAATCCATTAATTGATATTTTTATATTATAATTTCCGAAAAACCTACAAATTTATTTTATTTTCACCATTCTATAATATGAAACCTTCATATTTTATTTTCTATCTAGGCGTTAGTGACTTAATCTTTTGTATCCTTCTTATAGAAAATTCATCGAAAATTCATCAATGATGGTATTTTTGTATCGTTTTCGTATGATTTCGACCAACAATCTTTTATCCTAACATTTATAGAAAATATTATTAGAATTGATCATTCAACTACAAACAATTGTAAAAGAAATGTAGTTACTTTTGCAATTATATTATATTTTGAGGGAGTGTAAGATATCTAAAAAATTATAAACTTTTCCTCTATTGAGTATGTTTATGTAGTAATTATCGTTTAAACAGTTGAAAATATTAATAAAAGACGGATCAAATAACACACAAAATTAGAATATTATTAGATATCAGCTCACCTAAAATCTGAAGATATTAGAAAAATACCCCAACTGAATCTTATAATATTATTTTAATACTCCCCTAACTCAAAAGTAAGGAGTCGAACTTAGTCTGACTAAGCTATGATAGATCATTAAGTAACCAGTTCATCTGAAAGTTTAAGGTGGCAGAGGAAGTTCTCAACTAAATCTCATAATATTACGATAATAATGCACCAAAAAATACTGATATGAGCACGGAAAACAATGAAGAGAAATAGTAAATTAATAATTAAATTTTACAGACCATAATGTTTAAATATGTTTTCGATTTTGCAATCAAAATAATTTAATATTTAAAATTCGTGCCTAATATTTTTGTCGATGACATCTATTGGTAAATAAACGTTGTATATTTGTTTAATATTTCGATTCTAGTTTTAGAAATTCATCTGTAATCGTATATTGGTATAACGCTTTTTTATGAGACGAATCAAATATTAACAACTTTTTGGCCTCTCAATTTTAGAAAATATGATAAGGATTGATTATTCAATTCAAATTCCTGGAAAAGAAAAATAATACTTTTTCCAACTGTATGGAATCTTTGTATTTCTTGAGAGAGCACGTCAAATTCAATTATAAAAAGGACTATAACCCACAACTCTAATCACATTTCACCCAATATTATATCTTTGCTTAACCTTCAAAAGATGAATCACAAGTATTCGTTTTCTTTCTCAAATTCTATGAATTACTCTTCACCTGCTCTTCAAATCCCAAATTCAATGGGCTACACTAATCCTACTATAATTAACAGCGAAGAACACCACTCTCAACCATTGCCAAACACTCGAATGTCTAATCCAGGAGTTGGTAATGATATAAATAATATGGGCCAGTCTGGTGAAAACGATATTGTGGCGTCTGGTGGTCATTTTTCATTCTCCAGGCCACGGACGTCCTCGTGGTTCAAAAAACAAGGCGAAAGAAAACACCATCGAAATGACTTCGGAAATGAAGTCTATTGTTCTTGAAATCCCGCCTGGGAAAGATGTCATTGAATGGCTGAAACAGTTTGCTCATTCAAGAAATATTTTTATGAATGTTCTGGGTGGTTCAGGAATGATTACAGATGCTTCCATAAGCCTCATCTCATCAGTACATCCAACAATATTTTCTGAGAGACTTTGCTTACTTTCTTTGACAGGGCCTGTAGGAAAAATATCTCCTTCGGAACCATCTGGTTCTTGCACTTTGAACGCTATATTTGCTAGGACGAATGGCGATGTCATTGGTGGGACGCTTTGGAGGCTTGTTACCTTTGGAACGATGCATGTGACTGCTCTTATTTCCAAAAATCCAGATGTCTTGGTTGTTTGTCATGCGAATATAGCTTAAGGATGCTTAAAGATTGAAGATTTAGAGAAAGCGTTATTCTCTATTTATTTTCTTTATTTTTCAATAAAAGGATGTAGTGGCCCGACTATTTTTAGTTAGAATTCTACTACAATCTAGTCGTTTACATTTTACTATTTTCAATTTGGAGAACTTTGTTCGAGAGATTTAAGACTCTATAATCTATTTGATTCGACTTTATTTAGTATTTTTTATAGTATGTTTTACATCTCTAAAATCTATTTATTTCGGATTTGAATATTTTTACTTGCGATGCACGCTTCAACGCCTCCAAATTCTTTAGATTCTGTTTTAAATATCGTTTTTCCTTAATAGTGGATGTCTTTCTCTTTTTATTTTAGTAGCAACCTTTTCTCAATATATTGGTAGTTTTATTTGATTTTCTTGTATACTCAACTCGAATAACGGGTATCGTTGCTCTTGTATATATATATTTTCTTTTTCTCCGGTGCTTGTTTTTTTATATTTGTGAGTGAGTATCTACAGTTATATATTTTTTGGACTTTTTTATTGAGTTATCATAGCATGTAATTTGCTAGTTATAAAAAGATTTTTTTAATATTAAAGAGGTTTTCAGTTCGTTCGATAATGCGAATGTGATTTTAAACATTATCCTACAAGTTCTAAGAAAAAATAAAAATGTTACAAATGGTACACTTTGTAAAGAATTAGAGCATTCAAAGAGAAAAAATAAAAATTATAACTCTAATACTTATCTCGAAAGCCAAAAATATAGATATAATCTTTACGTGCAAATGAAGTCATTTTTATTTGTAATCCCAATCCATTTATGTCGAAAGCCCTAAATTCAGAGCAATTGCGGAAATATTGGGCTTGTAGCCGATTCATTTGAAATCAATTTCCTAAGCCAGTTCCAACCCACCCCACCTCAACTACCCATAATCCATATATTTTGATAAAAATTACTCTAGTTCTGTCCCACTTATTTATCATTCTCACCTTTGATTCAAAAAGTTATCAAAATATCAAACAAATTAAAGTTATCAAAAATTATTCTACTTTTCAAAAACATAACATTAAATTAAACCCTTAAATGATCATATAATTAAGAGTGAAATATAATTTCGGGACATAATCGGAAATAACCAGAAGTGACGGAGAGGAGTGATAAAAATTTGAGAACGTGAAATCCAACATTTGTGATAATATAAAAATCTATCACTATAATATAAACACATCAATGTGTTTCAATTTAAAATTTTAGACAATGAATAATAATAAAATTTTAAGTAATTCGTTGATTTTGGAGATTGAATAATATATAAATTAAATTCATTATTGTTAATTTTAATTTTACACAGTCCGCATAGAGTCTCGTCTCTAATGGTGTTTATCAAAATTTGTTTATACAAATAAGGTGTGCATGAACAATTTAGAGAGGTGTTTTCAAATAAGATTTTAAGGATTTTAATATTATGGGTTATTTAATTTAGATTTTGTTAAAATTATGCAAAATATGGAGGTATTCAATTTGGATTGTAAATGTGTATTCATAAAGATTTAAAAAAAATCTATCAAAATCTTAGGGTATTTAATTTGGATTTTAAAAATTTCAGACGATATTTAAAAGTCCACAAATTTCTTTTTATTTGAAAAAATGTGGATTTTGATGGATTTCTAGTAAAATCTTATATAAATTAAAATGTAAATTATTTCAATTATTTCATGTATAAGGTTTTCATAAGTGTATTCAAAGTATTTTTTTATATACACACATGATCGACTTAAATTGAAAAACAAAAAAAATGATTTACTTTATGTACCGCACATAAAATTAGACCCAAAACAGGGTAAAATTTTCTAATTATTACCTGAAAATATATTAAAGTGATCATTCAAATATATAATCAAAAAAGGGAAACATAATAATTATTTTTGCTATTGTATTATATTCAGAGGGAGGGAAGATATCGGCAAAATTGCACTTTTCCTCTTTTGAGCCTGTTTTTTAGTAATATGCGGCTTGAACAGTGAAACTCGGTAATGAAAGACATCAAATATACATAATATTAGAATGTTATGCATGTTTAGTAACCGGTCATCTAAAATTTTAAGATATTATTTTCTACTGGATCTTATAATATTATTATAACACCCTCTCACTTAAAAGCAAGAATTCGAATCCGACACCACGATCTAATACATTGTCAGAAAGTTTAAGTTGTTAAAGTAAAGTTAAAGTGAGTGTTTAGAGATCATGAGTTACTATTTTTGTCAAAGAACTAATATTTTAGATTATGACAAATAATTTGGATACTAAAACAAATAATTTTTTATATTACATTAAATATCTCATTTATTACCTTAAATTCTAATATTTTAGAGTATTAAATTGACATTAACAAATTATTGATTGTTATTCAGGGTATCAAATGACAACTAAAAATATATCGTATTCAACTTCCTAAGTTCTAATAATGTAAATATATATTGAGAATTATTAAAATTTTATAGAAAATGAATTTTATCAAAAAGCTCAAATTTTATCCGCCCGAATCATGCTTCTTTTAATCTGGATACTATCCAATTTTTTCAATACGGACTTTTAACGAATTTTAGGGTCGGACTTTTAATAAAAAAGACTCTTTGAAGGTCGTATCTCGGGACGAGCCCAGCCCGTACTTTTTTGGATTGGATCCGATTGGTCTCAAGATTTTGAATTTTTGAATAGCCCCGCTCTCTACACTTCACTTTTTTTTTCGACAACTAACCAAGGTAGATCATAAATCAATAGAGTTACAATATTAAGATGGTTTTTAATCCATTAATTGATTTTTATATTATAATTTCTGAAAAACCTACAAATTTATTTTATTTTCACATTCTATAATATGAAACCTTCATTTTTATTTTCTATCTAGGCGTTAGTGACTTAATCTTTCTGTATCCTTCGTATAGAAAATTCACGAAAATTCATCAATGATGGTATTTTTGTATCGTTTTTTCGATGATTTCGACCAACAATTTTTATCCTAACATTTATAGAAAATATTATTAGAATTGATCATTCAACTACAAACAATTGTAAAAGAAATGTAGTTACTTTTGCAATTTATTATATGAGGGGTGGTAAGATATCTAAA
>NW_027421690.1:0-320 GCF_009905375.1 Apium graveolens
CCAGACCTCGTGTACTACCCCCTACGAGGATTATTCGGAAACCGAGTTCCATTCGTTTCAGCTCCGATTCACTTCCGGACGACCCCGAATCGACGCGAATGCAATTTCATAAATCCATAGGGACAAATTATGAAAAGAAATCAAAAAACGGGCCGCCTCAATTTTTGCTCCAGACCTCGTGTACTACCCCCTACGAGGATTATTCGGAAACCGAGTTCCATTCGTTTCAGCTCCGATTCACTTCCGGACGACCCCGAATCGACGCGAATGCAATTTCAAATCCATAGGGACAAATTATGAAAAGAAAATCCAAAAACGGG